>NC_071256.1:2718100-2763100 GCF_023375685.1 Ictalurus furcatus
TTCATTTCCTGATGTCATCACATTTCTGCAGTGTGTTTTTAATTACATTTTTTTTTAAAGTCATTATTCTTGAGCAAATTATATCACCAGGAAACCTGATCTTTATTGTGATGTAACTTATATCACCACGAAGTGTTTATCAGGGCTGGGCGGCGATGATGATGATGATATAAATATTAATTACTTTTCTGAGATATTGCACATGAAATTAGTTTTTTAAAACCAAATACAAACTCTGATTGAAAGCTGATTTGATGACGAAATTTAAATCGGCTTAAATTAATTTTCATAGACATTTATCTATTTTGTTAGTTTGCTTTTAATGGTTTGTTTATTAAAAACGCAACACTGCGGTTTGGCTGAGAATCTGTTTACGAACCTGTGTATCGTGACGCGTATAAGTATCGCGATATGATATTTTGGCTCATATCGCCCAGCCGCTGATATAAAACGTTCATATCGCGATCGCTGAAGCTTCCGTGACGACGTATGGAATTAATTTCACTGTAAACGTAGAAGAACTGTAACAGTGGTGCTGTTTGGTTTTATTTCCTCTTTCAGAGAGATTTTATCGTCCAGACTGGAGACCCTACAGGCTCTGGCCGAGGAGGAGAGTCCGTGTTCTGGTCAGTAATAAACACCTCATGATGATGATGATGATGATGATGATGATTTAATCTGTTTGCCTTTTGAACTGGCGCTATACTTTTGCAATGTTTTCTAATTTAAAAAAATAAATGGTATAATTCGAGGAATAAACACCGTGTCATTTATAGGGAAATAATCAATGTCGGACTCACCCCGAGGTTGATCTATTTTCCCGTATCGGCACACCCTGGAGCGGTTTTATAACTGGTTAAATAAGTACACTTCTCATTTTTTTAACGCATTTATAGTTACGATTAATGCTCTGGAACGTCCACGAAGGGTTAGTTTCTGCTGTCACTCGCATTTATAGCGACTACGGCGACCTTCAGCTCTATCCTGAAGGTTTATATCCTGAAGGTTTTCCTGTGGCAGAAAACCGTGCTGACACTGGAGACTCCTTCCATAAATGTTCAGTAAAAACGTCTCCGAATGACGATGTGACGTTTTCTAAAATCGCTGTTAAATAACAGCGAATAAACGGCTCATCGGTCTTGGAAAATGCCTGCGCAGGTTGTTACTATAGGAACGATAACTTGTATGAATATCAGCATTGATATAAACCTGTTGTGTGTGTTGTGTCAGTAAGCTGTACGGGGATCAGGCGCGCTTCTTCGATGCTGAGAAGGTTCCACGGATCAAGCACAAGAAGAAGGGCACCGTCTCCATGGTGAACAATGGCAATGAGCAGCACGGTTCTCAGGTTCTCATTTTATTTATATATATATATATATATAATATTTATATACACGTTAGTTTATTTTATGAAGTTAACACATGCATGTCTTCTGATATTGATTGATTTTCTTCTTTGATAAACACAATTGCTTTAGTTTTTGTGTTTTATATGTTAATACGCTGGTACTAAGACGTGTGTGTGTGTGTGTTGCCTCCTCGCCAGTTCCTGATCACTACTGGAGAGAATCTGGATTACCTGGACAGTGTTCACACCGTGTTTGGGGAGGTCACGGAGGGCATGGACGTCTTGGCCAAAATCAACGAGGCATTCGTGGACAAAGACTTCATTCCGTACCAGGACATCAGGTGAGACGAACTCTACTGTATGTTGCTAACAAAGTTCTTCTGAGACTGGTTTTGGAGGATTGCTGGTGAAGTCTGTGCCGTTAAACGTGTGCGCTATGGTTGCAGAATAAATCACACGGTCGTTCTGGACGACCCGTATGATGACCCTCCTGACTTGCCGGTGCCGGATCGTTCCCCCGAGCCCACGAAAGAGCAGCTGGACGTGAGTGACTCACTGATTCACTGACGTAGTTACTGACTCACTGATTCACTGACGTTGTTACCGACTCGGTCACTCATCGACATCGTTACCGGCTCGGTCACTCGCCGACGTAGCTGCTGATTCCCTGACGTAGTTGCCAACTTACTTATTCACTGATGTAGTTACTGACTCACTGAGGTAGTTACCGACTCACTGATTCACTGACGTAGTTACCAACAAAGTGACATAGTTACCGACTCACTGACGTAGCTACTGATTCACTGACGTAGTTGCCGACTCAGTGATTCACTGACGTAGTTACCAACTCACTGACATAGTTACCGACTCACTGACGTAGTTACCGACTCACTGATGCCGTTACTGATTCACTGATGCAGTTACTGATTCACTGACGTAGTTACCGACTCACTGATGCAGTTACTGACTCACTGATGCAGTTACTGACTCACTGATGTAGTCACTGATTCACTGGCATAGTTCTGATTCACTGACGTAGTTGCCAAGTCGGTGATTCACTGACATAGTTACCGACTCACTGATGCAGTTACTGACTCACTGATGCAGTTACTGACTCACTGATGTAGTCACTGATTCACTGGCATAGTTCTGATTCACTGACGTAGTTGCCAAGTCGGTGATTCACTGACGTAGTTACTGATTCACTGATGCAGTCGCTGATTCACTGACGGGGTTACTGACTCACTGATTCACTGACATAGTTACTGATTCACTGACTAACTCACACTGACTGACTCACTGCACGATTGGTGGATCGATGGATCGATATAAACTTGTTACCTGGTCTTCCTTGTGAGCTTGTGGTGCAGGTTGAATGTGAGCAGGTTGAATGTTTTCACCCACATGCCCATCAGCTCAGGTGATTAAAACATATCGAGAGGGATAGACTCCTCTATCTTAAGTTTCATCAACTAATCCCACATAATCGAGCTGAGTAGATTTGCACGGCATGGACGTGATATGCAAGTTGTTAGATATCACAAGAACAATATGGGATGTGAATTAAGATTAAAGTGTGTGTGTGTGTGTGTGTGTGTGTGTGTCAGAGCGGCCGTATCGGAGCTGATGAAGCGATAACTGATGCTGAAGGGAAGGACGCAGAGGCGCTGGATGAACTGATAAAAGAGAAGGAAGCAAAGACGCAAGCCATTCTGCTGGAGATGGTGAGTCTCTCTCTCTCTCTCTCTCTCTCTGTCTCCTCTCTCTCTCTTGCTCTCTCTTTGTTTGTCTCACTTTGTGTGTGTGTTCCAGGTGGGCGATCTGCCCGACGCAGACGTTAAACCCCCAGAGAACGTGCTGTTTGTGTGTAAGCTGAACCCGGTCACCACCGACGAGGACCTGGAGATCATCTTCTCTCGCTTTGGCACAATCCAGTGGTGCGAGAATCTACCTCCATCATCATCACCGTGTCACTTTATCACAAAACAGACATAAACAACACTTCACAGGCTGAATTAAAATCAACTTTTGGTGGTGGGGGGGGGTTAATCATTATGAACAAGATGATTAAAAAAAAAAGTCTTTAAATATTGCTGAATTATTTCTGTCATTTTCTGTACACAGCTGCGAGATCATCAGGGACTGGAAGACGGGCGAGTCTCTGTGCTACGCTTTCATCGAGTTCGAGAAGGTTGGTTTGTATGGTGCTGTTTAGTTTAATTTAAAGATATATTCACCAGTAATAACGATGTTGTCACCATCGTCATGGTGACATGTCCAGTCATCTCTAAATAGTTTCCTGAATGCGCAGTGGGGAAAAACCACAGATTCATTTCTCAGGATGATGTGTAGAGATGATGAGAGAAAAGAGGTGTGCTTTAGTGCGACTGTGGATGCAGCTCGAGGCCTCCAGGGGGCAGCATGGAGCCACTTTTTTTTTGTTCGCTCAGGTTCGAATGAACTGTCGTAGAACGACTCGGATTGTAGAGCGGTTCGTCCTAAAGCTTAACATGTTCGCGTTTCAGGTGGAGGACTGCGAGAAAGCGTACTTTAAGATGGACAACGTACTGATTGACGACCGACGCATCCACGTGGACTTCAGCCAGTCCGTGTCCAAGATCAAATGGAAGGGCAAAGGTGTGTGTGTTTTGTCTTTGAAATGTTGCGTAATAAGTGATTTTAATCGCTTTAATATACTTTTTGTGGGTCGGTTTTTAGCCTTTCTAGATAATTAGGGTTTTTGTTAAAAAGGTAAATCAGGAGAAAAATATCACCTGAACTTATTTATGTTCTTCACAGGTGGGAAGTACACTAAAGATGATTTCAGGGCCTATGAGAAAGACCTGGACAACAAATCCAAACTGGCTCTAAAAGACAAAGTCAAACCCAAGCAAGAGTATCCTTCCTGTTCAGTTTAACTAGGTTTTATTTTGTTAAATCCGCGACTTCTACGCACCGTAACCAAAAATATCGATAAACACGGACAAGTCACGAGAGCTCTGAGGTTCGTTTTTTGCTTAACGCCTTCCCGAAAGTTCTCGTTACGATCTCCTCCTGGATGAGGAAGAGCAGGACGTGGGGCGGAGGGACGACAGGAAGGAGCGGGAGAAGAGGGGCCAGTCGGACGACGAAGACGACAGGAGGGCAAAGAAATCGAAGGTACGTAGGACCGCACCGCACAAAAAAAAAAAAACGAGCATAGAGAGATAAAAAATGTCAATAAATAAATATTTCCTCCCCCTCCTCGCTGTGTTTTCGCTTTAGGAGGCCGAGCAGAGCTGGAGAGAGCGGAAAGAGAGCAAGCAACGATCGCGCTCTCGCTCCAGAGACCGTGAGAAGGACAGATACAGAGAGCGAGACAGGGAGAGGGATAGAGAGAGGGACAGGGACCACAAGCACGGTAAGCACAAGCAGAAAAGCCACAAACGCGATCGCAGCCGCAGCCCAAAGAGGTCAAAGGACAAGGAGCGCAGCCGTCATCGCTGATACCGATTAAAAAAAAAAGAAAGAAATGAGGACACCGTGTGTACAGCTTCACCGACACGGACTCGCGGTATCACGGGACGATGATGACATATGCGCACGTTTAAACATCATCGCGGAATGACACTTCTCTGCATTTGTTTTATTCACTGTTAATGCCACAGAACAAACTAAACCATACCAATGAAACAGAAAGATGTGGAACTTATTAAATGTTAATGTGACTCTAAATCAGGGTTTTATTTATTAAAGAAACCTATAAAGCCATGGGTCTCAAAATGGTGGATGGGGGTTTGTTCCAGTTGTGGAAACCACACCATCTTCATGAGAGTTGTTTATAAATAAATAATAAATATAATAACGGGTAAGGTGGGTGGAAAGTTCAGAAATAAAAATGAAAAAACCTTCATCTCCAATACCTTTGGAGAACCCCTCTTGCTGTTGTAGGGATTATGATTAGCTTCATATTAGATCCGCTGTCCAATGACATGCTTGTTGATTTTTCAACATTAAAGGAATTCATCAGCTGTGGGAATGCACTCCTCCTGATTGACAGGTTTATCTTAAAACTAAAGATTTACACCACTCAGGCACTGACTCTTCCTCACTGTAACTGAGCAATTCTTTGTCTTGTATGTTCAAAACCCATCAGATGAACTGGGTTGAAGGTCTGGGTCAGTACTGATGCTCCTTACAGCAACACACAAGCGCAGAGCCGAGCTACCTTAATGCTTATTTATTCCTAGAAACAGCATACTGGGGCCCGAGTGTGAAAGTTTGGATCATTTCTTTCAAACAGGCAGCTGAGGAGGGCTAATAGTGGATCACAGTAACCTGTGTCAATTAAATCCCATTTCAAAGCCCTCACTACTGCCATCAGGGTATCAGATGGCCCCTTGCTCCCTGGTGTAATCACTCATCGAGTTTATAATCTTTAATTGCATATTAAAGAAGCTGACATTTAAACTTGGACGTTTTGATTTAAGGTCTAATAACCGTTTATGAAGAAACTCTCCAGTACGAGAGATTTTTCATATTGCTGTCAAACTGTGGCTCATGTCACATCGTACGATACACCCTGTATTTCAGCAACGAGGCAAATAAAAACAATGAGGGAAAGAAAAATAATTCACAGCAAACAGTTGACTTTTATTTATTTGTCTTTAATGCATCAAGCTCATAGTACAGATATTTAGCACATCTTGATCAACCAAGGAAATAGCAAGAGAATCAAAATAGCAAAGTTTCCCTTTCCCCCTCAACATCCAGAGTACGGTCACGCACCAAGCCTTCCTCCTCTGAGTGCAGAGGGGAAAATATTTAAAAAAAAAAAAAAACCCCACCCACATCTGATCCAATTCATCCACCTCAGAATGTAGAGTGGGGATCACTGAGGGGGAAAGTGGGCATGAAAGGAGGACAAAAACCCAGTTGGTCCACATAAGGTATAGGAGAGGAAAGAAAGAAAAAAAAGGGGGGGGGGGCACTGTCCTAAACTACACTTGTGGAAGCTTAGAAAAATATTCAGACTCAAGACTCGACTACTTCCCGCTAAGAAATGGTCCATCCACATGGAAGATTAGTTTAAAACCTTTCCCCTCAGTCAGACTGGTAGAGACGCTGTGAGGATTTTAAAGATGTTCTGATATTCGAGAGGCTACAAATCTTCACTGTAAAGAATGTTTGCAGCTAGGCCCTGTTAATTATGTTTTGTTTTTTTTTAAAAAAAAAAGTACACACTCGAAAACTTACATACGATCAAATTCCAGCAAGAAATTAGTTTGTTTTTTTTTGCACATTCGGCTGTTCCTAAAGTCGAACAGACGGGTATAACGGTTTAAAATACACGAGTATCGGCTCAGAACCTCACGCTAAATGCTCGAACCCCTCCCCAATAACCGGTTTCGATAAGCGCCAGGGCTCGTGTTTTGGGAGGACGCCTCGTTTCCCTGTCCGGCAGCAGTACGAGACGGTCACGCTCTCTGGCCGGAGAGGCTTCGTGAGATTTGCTGGCGTGCCAAACGGGGAAAATCGAGTCCTCAAAAACATCCGAGTCAAAGTCTTTAGTATTTTACTCCCTCGTGAGCTGGACGACAATTCAGCAGCTCTCTGACCACTCCATGGGAAAGGTTTTTGATTTGAGAGAGAATCCAAAAAACAAACCCCTACACGTGTAGTGCAGACTAGAATTAATAAACCCAAAAAAAAAAAAAAAAAAAAAGAGAGTAGTTGGTGCAACTGTTAAGTGTGGAATGATCTGGGAGAACCCTGACATGCTCAGATCCATGCACATCTATTGTATGCGCTTACCAGGGATGTGTATTGTTTAGGAAGTGATTTGGGAGGGAGGGAAAAGCGCTTCACTGGGGAACAGGCACCATGCTGGCCCGCTCAGAGGGCAGGAGAGGTCCTGAACAATGAGGGCAAAACAAAAGAGCAGGCATTCACGGTATTCACGCACGTGCGTAACGGCTCCTCGCACACGCCTACGTTCACGGCCCTTCTACATTCACTGGATTTTTTCTCCCCCATTCAGAGGCGTGGAATTTAATATATATATATATATATTTTTTTAAAAAGCCATGAGCAACAAAAGGTGGAAGTTATTTATTTATTTTATATTAGTGCTTAAACAAGACGCTTTGGTGCTCATTTTAAAGTGCAATTATTGTATACATTTACCCCTCCCCCAAAGGCGCGTTTGATTGTGCACTTTATCAGTGAAAAGGCATTGTGAGAATCACGTATTTATTAGGCGAGGTATTTATTGTGAGGTTTGGTTCGAGTTTTGAAATCCGAGACGTGACGCCACGCTGTTGAAGACGGATCTGAGCATGCCAGGGTCCCTGCTTAGTGGGCGCGGAAACCCTGTCTGTGGAGGATGAGGGGGGACACCTGGAGGAAGGGGAGGCTCCTCAACTCTACATGCACTTCAAGATCACAGCAAGAGTGAGCTAGAATATCTACACGGACACGACAAGAGCTTTCATGCGACATATCTACGGATCGGGTACGAGGACGTTTACGGGATAAACTCGCGATACGGCTACAGTGACGAAACTCCGAGCAACAGCAGCAGCGGAGCCTTGGGGCTCGGGCTGCTTTCTTTCTGCGCTTCCTCATCTTCAGCTCTGCTGGCTCTGCTGGGGCTTCTTAGCGTAACTGGTAAAGACGAAGTTGTAGTCGTTGAAGTGGGCCAGCTGGCGATCCAGGCGCCTGTAGCCGTCAAGTTTCTGCGCAGACGAGAACACGCTGCGACACTTGGAGCTCTTACACACGCAGAGAGAGAAGAGAGAGAATATCCATCAGCAAATATGACTATACAAAAATATATTCTCCAGAAATTTTATTCACGTAGCATGAGAAATCCAAAAAGGTGTCCAACAACGTGATGCACATGGTATTTTTTTACATTAGCCTGAGAGTTTGTTCATTTTTTAAAAGTGTATTTACATTAATCTTCCCATTCCAGCAGTTACAGGAGCATTTATACAGACTACGTTAAAGCTCGTTAGCTACATCAGAGGTAATCCTTTATCTTCATGGGAGTGATTTCTAACATTTCAGCGTTAAACACGTCTAAAGAAGCGCTTCTTACCGAGAACGGGTAACTCGCGCTTACCTGATTAACAAAAAGCGTAGTCACAAATTTCCCTGGCTTGAAGATGTCCACGACTTTCCGGATGAGGTCGTCGTAGGACGTCTGAGAGAGGTTGGTTTCGAAACTAACGTACGAAAACTCCGGCTCAGGGGTGATGTGAATCGTCCAGTAAGTTCCCTGTACAACAACGGCGTTGGGAAAAAAAAAATTTAAATCAGTCGAGAGAAATGGCAGAACCTTGTTTTAGCCTGGTCAGTAATTATGACGAGGCTAATGCTAGCTGAGATTATCGCAGGCGCCCCACGTACATCCGTTTTCATTCCATTCATGGAGTATCCACAAGGGTTGAACATTGTGGCGTCGATCACAGAACCTGGAATCAGGTCACGAATTCCACTCATCTGTGGAGCAAAACAGCACAGGTTAATAAGTATCTGCTTTACTTTAGCTAACACTAGATCAATTTAACAAGATTTTCATGTGCTTTATTGTTCATCAGGCTTTTTGTGGCAGAATATTTCTATTTCTATTCCCGCCCAAGCTTTCCGTCTACAGAACCCATCATCATCAACGTTGTTATTGGTATAATAACCAGTGAACTCCCACTGAGAGAACCAGCGAGTGATGAACCTTAAAGTTAGCCCCTGGTTAAAGCGGTTCTTAATTCGCACACTGATGTATATAAAAACAAAGATACCCCGACGTACACGAGTGACATCATTAGCGGAAACACCGTCTTTCGTGTAGAACTGGTCCATCACGGCTGGGTCGAGATCACTCATCAGAACCTCCAGCGTCTGGTCCGCCTGCTTGTTCTCCCAGTACTCCGGCAGCTCCAGAGTAAACAAGTACCTGAGGGGAAAATCAAAGAACGTTTCTGAAATCCGAACCATGGTGAACGCTAACGAATAGCGGTGCGAGTCTTTAGGTTGACATTGCTTCTGAATCGAAGCATTTTGGTGGGGGGGTTGATTCTGAACGACTGATTCGATGAACAATTCGATTCAGCAATTCAGTTGAGTAGCTTTTTTTTTTTTATATATAAAAGTACCATTTTCAGTATTTAACTTTCAAATGCATCTCAAGCCAGAAAAAGATCAAGAAACTACTTTAAACTGTTTACTGCAACAAGTCTTTATTGCAGGAAAAGTAAACCTTGCCAGGGTTTCCTGAATATGTAGACAAGCGGTAATTAAAACTGTCAGCAATTCACAAAAGTGCAGTCAAAACAGCTCAAGGCTACAATAACAACTAGCCGAAATACCAGTTTCAATGGTGCAATTGGAAAAAAAAAAAGGAGGGGGGGGGGG
Source organism: Ictalurus furcatus (assembly GCF_023375685.1). Lineage (NCBI taxonomy): Eukaryota > Metazoa > Chordata > Actinopteri > Siluriformes > Ictaluridae > Ictalurus > Ictalurus furcatus. The sequence continues at coordinate 2,727,843 of NC_071256.1, forward strand.
GGATATCCGTGCATATAAACCTGGCAATGGTTTTAGCTTGAGTGGCGATTGAGAATTTAGCCGGTGCCTTGTGGATTTCGGGCTCTCCTGTTAGTCTCCATGGTAGCACGCTAATTAGCTAATACACTGGCTGGCGTCCGAGTGTTCCACACGGCACCTGCCATTCGCACCGGGTCGCCAATTCATTATTATTCGTAATCATAAGCTGTGTAAAGTAAAAATCAGTGCATCCAATTTTTTTTTATCATTTTAAAACCCGATTATCCGATCAAAACTCGTCCTTCGAGACGGACCTTGAGAAAACGAGTGAATCGTCAACACCCCCACTAACGAAACAGTCTGTAAATAACGCACCAGCAGTCACAGTTCAGACGTCCCATACAGTATGCTGCTCCATCTGTGGAAACAAAACCATGTCACTACAATCTAAAAAAAGCCAAAAACAACCTCAAGACGTTGTCTCTTAAGGATTTTAAATAAGTGAAATGTGAAAGAGAGTGAAAAAGAAAATACTGAGATTGTGGTGAAGCGTACTTGGGAAGATCTGGCTGAGAAATCCCACTTCCTCCTCAAAGTTTCGGTGAGGGAACTCCTGATGGGCGGGCTTCATAAAGTTCTTACGAGAGTAGAAGAAGTTCTGCGTGATGCAAAAAAAACCCAAAACAAGAACAGTAGCATATTAAACATTTTGAAAATAGATTGATAATCTAGACCTGCCAGCCCTGAAGATTAGATTCAATTTAATCAGTCACTATTACAATTAAGTGATCATGATGCAGGTGCTAATGAACGCTAACAGGTTCCCACATGCTGATACATTTTTTAAAGAAATTAAATCATCCCCAATGAGGCTGTTAAATCAAAACAAGAGTCACGGTGACAAACATGAAATATTCTAGGCATAATTCTTTTATTTAATGTTCTTGTTTACTACTGTTGGAGCAACGCTGCATAATCCAAGCTTAGCACATTATAATCATGGACAAGCAACAAACGGCTTCGCACATTCTTTTTAGTGTGTGTGTGTGTCTCTCACCTCGATGGCGTCAAAGCCGCAGTACTCACGCGCCAGCTGCAGCAGGGGCACCAGCGCTTGCAGTAAGAGGGTGGTTCCGCATGTCTTCAAAATGAAACGTCTCTTGGAGACAAACATGCTACTCTCGCTGCGGGAGGAACGCACACACAAGGAGCGTCACTTAATTTCATCCAACGATTAAATCAAAAGATGCAAGAAGCACGTTCAGAGCGCCACGCTCCTCATTCAACTGCGCGTCTCGCCTCCTCGCAGTCACGCCTACTTCTTTTCTATTGGCTCACAATACCAAGTCTTGTAAATTCACAGGTCAGAGTCCGCCTAGATAACGTTGGCTCAAAAAGCGGAGGTAACCGGAAGCAAATATGCGTCCTTTCCCCTTCGGTGAATCCGCTTTCACTCAGGTGAGTGCTGCTTTAACTGAAAAAGCATTTTTCCCCCAACCTTGGTGTCTCTCATCACCATAGCAACAAGTCAAAAATCACACTTAATACATCAGTATTAAATATTACATCATTAAACATAAGTATTTTCCATTGATGTCAGCAGGTGTGTGTGTGTAGCATAGTATAGTTTTTATTGTTCCAAATTTTCCTGACTGATATTTTCCCCTCATTTACTATTAAACAGTCTTTAATTATTCAACAGGCAGAGCTTTTGCTTTCCCTCGGCGAGGATATGTGAGTGTGTGAACGTCAATAAGGACAGAGCAATGAAAGAGAGACCTACCTGAGTATATAAGCTTCCTGCTTGTCAGTCTTTGTCACACTTATGATCAAACAATGCACATTCTCCAGAAGTTTGTCCCACTCAAACCTGAAACACAAACACACATTAGGAATACTAAAATCTCTCAACACCAACTAGATTTTCAGATTCTACCACAGCGATCCTGAGTTCTCCACTCTGATTGGGCAGAGGCGACTAATTATTGTTCTCCGTTATTATAACCGCGGCTCTGACAGCAGCGCGGGTCTATATTAATCCACTTTCTGACACTGTATGGTTTCAAGTCGTGTGGTTTTTAATCATTCCTCTATGTAAGCTCGTATACTTTGGCAGGAAATGCCATTTCTGAAAGACCACGGTGCAACAGAACAGCACGCAAGACTACGCAGTGCGAGATGAGTGCAAGATGATAAATATACAGAACACGCGTTTTGTAGCGTAGCAGCAAAAACGAGGTCCATCAGTTAAAAAAAAAAAAAGTTTTAAATGCAGGTGCGCCGTGGTACAGAGTCTCACTGGGTTAGGTGTTTGACTAGCCCAGGTGAGTACTGGGAGGCAGCAGGGTGTTGAGTAATCTGAGGTGGTGTTTAAACCCAGCAGGCTCATCCATGTTATCAGCTGTTGTGGGATGATAGTGTTGAATGCTGAACTCACGTCTTTGAACAGCATCCTTACGTAATAGTCCTTTGTCCCGATCGGTCAGAGAAAAAAGTGGACTGTAGCAGATACGAGGTCCTCTAGTGAGCGGTTTGGATTGGGATTTTGGTGGTTTTCTTGAAGCACGTAGAGAACTGCTTGGCTCAGGGAAATGTTAAAGGATGTCTGAGGACATCTGCAAGGCAAGCTGATCAGCATCTTCCCCGAGCAACCGGCCAGGCATGTCGTCAGGACCTGCAGCTTTCTGTGGGGACGGTTTTCCTGATGTCTACTACAGACAGAACCTACTTTATTGGTGGGAGTTGGGGTGGTCTTCCCTGCTGGCATGTTGTTCAGTGTGTAGAAATTGTTCAGTGTCTGGAAGCGAGGCATCACCATCACAACAAGTGGTGTAACTTTGTAGTCTGAGGACCTGAATGCCTCGTCACATGCACTGCGCGTTCCTAGTATTTGTGAAGTAATCTTTTGGCGTAGCTGTGCTTGTTAGCCTGGAGGCAGAATCACCGGTTTTCAACAGCAAGTGCACGTCGGCAGTCATTTTTCGGTGAATGTCTTGAAGGAAGCCGCATTGTCTGTGCGCGTGCAGACACAGCCAGTCACTGATGCAACATCAGCACTGTAGTGTTGTGGTAACCTCTTTGAACATACTCCAGTCTGCGTGTTCAAAGCAGTCCTGAAGTGCCGAGACTCTGTTTTAAAGAGATCCAGTTTGGCACGCTTTAGGAGTGGTTGGTATGTTGGGATTAGTATAACAGATCAGGAGCCTGTACCACGAAACTAGTTGAACAAACCCAGGATTATGGGATTAGTTTTGAGTTGACAAAACCAAACCAAACCAGACTGACAGTAGCATGAGGCTGGTCATCAATATACTACGTCAACTCAGGCATTGATCCTTAATGGTCCTTAAGCTATGGTTAGTACACGTGCACAAACGTGATGTCGGCACCGACCAGCCAATAGCATTCAACGTGGGGAAAACAAACAAACAAACAGGTGCGTATACTGCCGGTTGAAAAGCAAGAACATATTTTGCGGAAATATGAGGAATTTACACCTACACTAACCGCAAGACATGACGCCGTTGCGTCTGCCAAAGCTCCCAACATTGCAGATTGTAAACGCACAAGTTTACCTTTATAGGCTCACGATCAGAATACAGGGTTCAAAACATAACCAACACATTTCATTTAATATAAATTGTTTTAATTCAAGATTTCACTGCAACATGCTCTTCTTACAGGTTTGCACTGGGGAGTTGAATTAGTTCCGTCGCTTTGCTCAAGGCTGATCGGTCCAAGTTGGGTTCGAGTTCTCGTACCCGGAACCCGCCCCCCAGAGCGCAAGTTACTATGGTGATGAACACTGGTAAAAGCCAAGCCACTTCCATAGTACCTAAAACACAAGGTTGGTACAAACTAAACTAAGATGTACCCGCCTAGCCACCTAAACCAGCTTCACGGTACAGGCCCCTGGTCTGAGCAGCCGAGGTGGGGCAGGTACAGCCTTGTAAGCACCGTGAACATTTGTGTAAACCAAGTCTAAAGTGTTTGTAGCACGGTTCACAATAAAGTAAACCTGCACGGACATCCGAAGGTTTCTCCCTTTACACTGGACACCTGCATGCAAACGACTTCCTTCAGCACCTAATAAGCGCGTGTGCTGACTGGACACGATCGTGCACGTGACCGGAATAACAGATTAAATATTTGCAGAGTGTGTAGACATACGAAGACAAGGCGTGTTAACCAACGCTACAGAGCCAGGTGCATACAAGTGACTGAATAAGGAATGTTTAATGACTCATTACTAAATACAACACAAGTGAGAGAAGTTCTAACCGTCAGGATTCTTAGAAGTGCCTTGCACCACGAGGGATATTTTAGGACTCTGCAACTCAACCCCCTCCTCACCTGCTCCTGTATAACTGCCCTGGCGCTATTTCAGGACGGATAACGGTGCCGGCTTTTAGCAGAAGGGTGTGTGTGGAATAGCTTAGAGTGTTGAAGGACATTGTAAAGCCACTGCGAGGGCGAGACCACATACACGCATCCAAACTAGCGTGTGTAGGTGGAAACCTTTGTTTTAACTCGCCAAGTTACGTAACAAGATGGATACCTATTCAAAGCTCATCCCAGAAATAAATAACTGAAGACATTTCCTTCCAAGAGTTTGTTTCATTCAGGACAGACTGAAACACCCACTCACATGCTTACACACGGACAAAAATCACCACTTCTCCACAAACCAGCCAAAACATTACTGTTCAAATTAAACAGCAATTCAGAAAAAACTAATGAAATAGGAACGCTCTAAAATTTTTGAAACACATCACGTTATGAAATTGCTTATGAACTCGCACTATGTTCAGAATCCCGAGATCCACACTGGTGTTTAAAACTGGTGCCCCCGAAGTACAGAAGTTTCATTTCTCTATGGATGTATAACGTCATCGTGGAGGTATTTAAGCAGTGTCCTGTCTTGTGTCTGTTCTGTGAGGTGACGAGGTTCCTCTCTCACACGTACACCGGCAGGGTGTAGATTTGTGAATCAGATGCCCTTGTGGACTTATTTGGCCATGGGCCGTGCTCCAGCAACCGACCGTGATCCGCTTCCCTGTACCTCGACGATGGTTTAATCCTTCCTAACGGTAATCCAACACCGCTCGTCGTTCACTCTGCCCTCCAAGAACCCACGGCCACGGTTATCAGGTTCCATTGCCAAGAAACGTAGGAGTTCATGTCAACAGCGTCGGAGATGGGGCAAAAGAAATAAAAACCCACACAGGAGATAATTACATTTCTAACAACGATATACTCGGTGTTTTCTATATAATCCTGATATCCTTACATCCGGCCGTGCATCTTTCTACTGATCTGCTGTCCTGTATCTACTGCTCCACACTTTCCACAGATTACGCAATACCACATTTTCATTTCTGGTACCGATACATCGGCGTAGAGATGGAAAGTAGAGACGTTCGAAATACTATATAGAGAAACCGACACCGATTCGTTAAGTGACGGAGACGAAACGTTACTCTTCCCGCTTCAAAGCTGATTAACAGCACGTCATGGTGTTTTATTCCTCGTACGCCACAGCAACGCACTAACGATTACAAGTTTAAAACAAGACTCCCGCTATATACCCATAATATAATGAGATACGTTTTTAAAGCGCTGAAATAAAACTGAAGAAATTTAGCTTTTGAACCACTGACTTGGGTTTCTTCTAAATGTTCTGTGTACAGCTTAACAGTTTTGGATGTTAATGTTCAAATGAAATCTACAGTATAACTGGACTCACTTCTCCGGATACCTTCACGGCGTCCGACGCGTCGTTAGTTCATCTAAACGACTAAATACTGATACACGTTGCTTACCGTCAAAACACGACCCCCCCCCCAATCGCCTGCACATTTAATACCTTCCCAAACGCTACTAGCAGATCACAATTCCTGTAAAAACGGACGAACACACAACTATAACTGACTAAAACTTTAAGTCAAGATAAATCAGTCATGTTGCAATGCACAGTGTGATTTTTTTTACTACTTGTTTATTTAATATAAATATATACTGGATCACTGGTAAAAAAAAAAAAAAAAAAAAGATACATCTTTATACACATCACATATAGAAATATCTTTGAGAACCGTGGTGTATATTTTTATCACAACGCCCCAGTGCTGTATAATATAACCAACCAATCTTTATTACTTAATGACTTACTGACAAATTTGTACCACGAGGCGTCATCTATAAAAACGTGACGAGATGCGAGGACTTTGCAAGTCAAAACATTTAGGCGGATTCTGACGTCATTTCTTTTTGACGCGAGTGCTAGTCGGACGGGATTACAGTCTCGCACATCCGTAGTAACAAACTAAGAGTCCACCGCGTACATCTTATTTTAATACAAAACGACTATTATGAGTGTTTGTTGTAGGGAGTGTGGCCCACGTGTACAGATTAATAGCAGGTCACGTGACTAACTGAACTATAAGTCACTCTTACCACGCGCATGTACGCATGCACACAGCATTGTTCACATACTAGCTATACATGCACATCACGTGACGGCACATCAGAGCCCAAACACCCCTCAGTAAGTTTTAAAGACACTGTGCAGTCGTCGTGATTGTCGTCATGATCTGAGTCTCCAGTCAAAAACCCTCACTGTCTGTTTAAGCATACTTCTCCAGCTAGGGGGGAAAAAAACCCCCCAGGCCTTTTAGTAGGTTTAGCGATTTTAAAAAGTAATCAGAAAACCGTTAGTCCTCAATAACGATCTAGAATAGTATACAGGTACGTGATGAGACGTGACGTCAGTTTGGTTTAAGGACCAACACTATTTACTGTAGAACCGTGCTAGGAACTCAATAACTGAGCTGAAACTGTCGTGTTTTAATAGTTGTGTTTCAGTAGCAAATGAGTAAACAACAACAAACACTTTCCCGACCGGATATAACGCACTAAGATTTCATAGCAACGTAAACGTCAAACACGTGCACGCAAAGTCAGTTTATTTTATAGCATAAAACTAATCCCACCTGAATAGGGGTTGTGTTTTGTTTTCATGACACTATGCAACGATTAATAGATAAATAAATAAATCTGCACATCACTACATCCTCAGCCTCCACCCCCAAATATCCTCCAAATCTACTCATTTGTTACGATCCATTAACAATATGACGTGTATAACGTTTTAAGAAGTGACGTCATCAATACGCGAAGTAGCGCGCGAACTCACTGGCCTCCATTTTTTTTTTTGGTTATTTTTTTTAACGACTACAGCTGGCTCACTGCGTGTTAGCGCGCGCATTGCGCTAGTGCATTGCGGTGTGCTGTAAATCGAGCGCGCGTGACAGATCGGCGATTTTTTTCGGGGAGGGGGGGGTGGTTCTAAACCGTATTCTCGAACGCGGGAGTCACGTGCTCGCGAGTCCTCAACAGACACCAACGTGCCAAAAAGGGGAAAAAAAGGAGGTTCAAAACACCCGAATAAAACCCCACCAATGATATTGAAATATGTAAATTAGCTGCATAAATAATAAACATGGGGATATTTAAGTGAAACCGGAGTGATTTTACGTGACTTTTTTTAAATTTAAAACGTGCGCGGTTACGTCATTTCATGCTAACGTCGCTGGCTAACACGCGCCACATTATTATTATTATTATTATTATTATTATTATTATTATTATTATTATTATTATGCATTATATAATTAAACTTGCATTTAAATATATAAATATAGACATGTATGCAATATTTAACTGTTTATTTAAAATAATAACCTCGAAAGATAGCGAGAAAGAGATTAGCGTATCTCGTCACGAAGATAAGATGTGGCATTTTGGAAGACATTAGCTCGGACACACACCCAAACAGGCGCCCAAAATGCCTAAAGTTAAAGTTAAAGATGTTATCTGTATTTCATCAGAGCTTCAGCTTGCTACGCCATAAATGAATGACTGAGAGGGGGAGGGTGTGTGAGAGCTACCGAACAAACATGGCAACCATGTCACCGTTCAGCTATTTTTATGCGTCAGAAGTACATTTCAGAACAAATATATATTACATTCTAGGTCACACCGTAACGCTGTTATCATGGCCGCTGCATTTTAAATACAAACGCGCAAGGATTTAATAAGATAGACGTAAAAAAAATATAGAAAAACCCTCAAGGGTCAAGTCCTAAACAGCGCCCTACTCCCTACACACGCGCACTACTACTACAGCGTCTACGGTAACGCCTTCCTGCACACTATCTAGCGCCCTATTTATCCAACAAGACGACATTTGGGATTAAAGCACGAGCACATCGGCGTTACGGACATTTTTTTGGACTAACCTCGGGATGCTTCGTAGGTCCCCGGTACCTTTGCTGTCGTCCTGCCGGGAGAACCAAACCTCCAGCAGCTTTTCGGTCCCCTCGAAGAAATGCGCACTGTTCTCCTCCATCGTGACACAACAAACAGACCAGAAATCAATTTTTTTTTTTGATTTCGGCTCCAAATCAAGTCCTTTGCCTTCTCAAAGCTTACAAGATGTTAAACAAAGCACAGTCCTTGAATCTTGGGCCCTGGTGTCGTTTCTGTTAGTTGGATGTTTTCTTTTTTTTAACGTCTTTTCACCGACTTTTCCCCTTTTACAGAGAATAACCGTGAGCGAATGCTAGCTAATATCGCCGGCCATACTGTGTAAAGCACGGTTTGCACGCCACGCTGCCCTTTTATACCGTGCACGCGCTCGCCAGCCTTCGCTTCGGCCAATCACAACGGAGCGCCCGCCCTTTTCTCCTTCCTATTGGATGCTGAACTAGGCAACTCGCGTTCCAGGGACGTGAGCCAATCATCATCGAGAGCCCGTCTGTCTTTAACTTAGGATTGGCTTTCTCTGCTGTCAATCGTTGAAGAAGAAAAAAAAACAACAACAACGGTTGCGTAATCCGTATCGAGGCTGAGCGTTTTGTTCAAACTATCCAGCGGTGATATTATTGATATATAAAGAACATCGTTTTCATTAAATAAAGAGTATAATTGTTTTTTTTTTTTTTTGTGTTTTTTTTTTTTACAGGTGATGGAAATTGCAATAAAATAAATAAATAAACAATAACAATTTCTCCACACAACGGGATTTTTAAAAATTTAAATTCAACATTTCTTCCTAATTCTACAAACGAACATTATATATTACTATTGTGTATATACACCAGCATTTTCTATTTATTTATTTATTTTTTTTAGAGCGAATATAAGTTTACGCAAATGCGCGGTCCGCGACGCGCTGTGCGGATTTGTAGTTTCTGAAGCCCTGCGCTATCGCCGACGCGGACGCTTTGCCCGCGCTCAGAAAACTACAGTCACCCACAATGCTCTGCGCGCCGATGAAAACACGTCAACGAGCCAGTGAACGTTGAGCGGAGCGGACCAAAAATCCCAAACAAGGAAATGGTGGGGGGAAAAAAAAACAACAGCGATCCGATTATTTAATTAATGCGTGGCATAATTAATATTTTATTGGATTGTCAATTAAGGGAATATTTATGGGTTAAACAACAAAAAAAATGGATTACGACTTCAAAACGAAGCTGGCCGCCGAACGGGAGAGAGTGGAAGATCTGTTCGAATATGAAGGTTGCAAAGTGGGTCGCGGCACCTACGGGCATGTTTATAAAGCCAAGCGCAAAGATGGGTAAGAAAAAAAAAGCGGGACAGAAGAAGAAGAAGAAAAAACAACACATGCGCGTGTTTCAATCAGTTTACCGCACGTGCAGGGGATTTGTGTGTGCGTGTGTATGTATATATATACATATATGAATGTGTGTGTTTGTGTATATGTGTGTTTCTGAGCTCAGGCTGTCACTGTTTTTGTTTTTACACACACACACACACACACACACACACACACACACGGTCCTCCTCCTCCTCACCCATTTCAAAACACAACCGACGGCTCGCGCGCTGATGTTTATTGTAGCGCGCGTGACACGAAGCACAAACAACCGCCACTGTTTCACTCTTCCGACGTTATATTAAATAGTATCTCTGTTCTTTTATTTATTCTATTTGTTTGTTTGTTTGTTTTTAATCGAAAGAAAGACAAACTTCGACGACAAAACATTCCCCTGGTCAGTCGTTTTCTGAGCGTCGCACGTGCTTCATAAACAGCCGTTGTGTTTTTTTTTAGTCATTCAGACTAAACTGAACTTTTCCGTTGATGATGATGATGATGATGATGATAGGATGATTATAGGATTAATAAAGGATTATTACAGAATGAACAGTGTAAACGCGCGGATGTTATCCGCTGGAGCGTGAGTCACTGCTGGGGTTTAAACATCAGGCTTCCACACCATATACACGGATTCTGAGGCAAAGCTGGAGATATGATACTACAGTGTCTGTTACCATAGATACCAAACTAATACTCCCACTCTTATCACCATTACTACTCTATTATTATTATTATTATTATTATTATTATTATTATTACTGCTACCACCACTAAAACTGCTACTGTTACTACTACTACTACTAGTACTACTACTAATAATAACACTGTTACTGTTAATGTTACTACTAGTACTACTACTCTCCTTACTACTACTACTACTACTACTAATAATAATAACACTGTTACTGTTAATGTTACTACTAGTACTACTACTCTCCTTACTACTACTACTACTACTACTAATAATAATAACACTGTTACTGTTAATGTTACTACTAGTACTACTACTCTCCTTACTACTACTACTACTACTAATAATAATAATAACACTGTTACTGTTAATGTTACTACTACTACTACTATTACTACTACTACTTCTACTACTACTACTACTACTAATAATAATAACACTGTTACTGTTAATGTTACTACTAGTACTACTACTACTACTAATAATAATAATAATAACACTGTTACTGTTAATGTTACTACTAGTACTACTACTCTCCTTACTACTACTACTACTACTACTACTAATAACACTGTTACTGTTAATGTTACTACTAGTACTACTACTCTCCTTACTACTACTACTACTACTACTACTAATAACACTGTTACTGTTAATGTTACTACTAGTACTACTACTCTCCTTACTACTACTACTACTACTACTACTAATAACACTGTTACTGTTAATGTTACTACTAGTACTACTACTCTCCTTACTACTACTACTACTACTACTACTAATAATAATAACACTGTTACTGTTAATGTTACTACTACTAGTACTACTACTACTACTAATAATAATAATAATAACACTGCTACTGTTGCTATTACTACTACTACTACTAATAATAATAATAACACTGTTACTGTTAATGTTACTACTAGTAATACTCTCCTTACTACTACTACTATTAATAATAATAATAATAATAACACTGTTACTGTTAATGTTACTACTAGTACTACTACTACTACTACTTCTAATAATAATAATAATAACACTGTTACTGTTAATGTTACTACTACTACTACTACTACTACTACTAATAATAATAATAACACTGTTACTGTTAATGTTACTACTAGTACTACTACTACTAATAATAATAATAACACTGTTACTGTTAATGTTACTACTAGTACTACTACTAATAATAATAATAATAATAATAACACTGTTACTGTTAATGTTACTACTACTAGTACTACTACTCTCCTTACTACTACTACTACTAATAATAATAATAATAACACTGTTACTGTTAATGTTACTACTACTAGTACTACTACTACTACTACTAATAATAATAATAATAACACTGTTACTGTTAATGTTACTACGAGTACTACTCTGATTACTACCTCTACTGCATTATTATTTACTGCAACCACCAATATTACTGTTAATAGTAATACTTACTGCTACTGTATTATCATTACTGCTACTACTGTTAATATTACTACTACTGCTGCTGCTACTACTACTAATGCATTATTATTACTGCTACTACCACTAATACCACTGCTACTGTTAATATTATTACTTCTGCTACTACTAGTACTACTGCTTCTACTCTCATTGCTACCTCTACTGTATTATTGTTATTACTGCTGCTGCTACTACTATTATTGTATAATTATTACAAGTGTATTTATATATATGTCTATATGAACGGCTGCTACGTTGATTTGCTAGGTGCTTTAAGGCACGTTAATATACAGGAACATCAGGTGCACAGGAAAAAGGGCGTTTTGTTGCGTTTGGAAGCAAATAAGTAGCGATGGACGACGGGGAAAATGCCATAAGCGTTTTTTAACCTCATGCATCTTTCCTGTTCGTGTCTGCTCGCTACCATCGGAGCGTTTAAATAATCACTGTGGCGGCGTCTTTCGTGGCCTTGTGAGAGTTTTCGCCGAGGATGTTGGGTGTTTGGGAACGGCTTGTTTTCTCCGGGATCACACGGGGAGTGTAAGCTCTACTGCACACCGTAAAAAGCTAAAGTTAGAGCTAGTCTGCTTTCCGACGGATTTCCTTTTTTTTAAAATTATGTTGGATTACTAGGTAAGATGTTTAGCACGACGATGTCAAAAATTGTCGACCTTTCACCGTTTCTCTTTTATCAGGCAGTTATTTCAAAGTAGTCACGTCTTTACGGAGGGTTCGAATATCTCAATCCCAAATATCCAGTACTCATATACCGTAGCTGTGCGGTCAGATCGTTGCGCATGACGTTAGTGAGTGTTGAGGGAGATTCATGAGGTCTAGTTACGTGAATGATGTCAAATGCAAAGTAGAAGTAGGAAACAACATGCAAACGAGTTTTTTTTTTTTTTTTATGCACATGCAAATTGTCCTCTATAGCTACGGAGAGTTCAGATCCCGGGCGAGCGAAACAAAACCGAAACTCGAGTACACTTTAACAACACGCCGTCCAATCAAAACGGGCGCAACGTTTCTTCTTACCGTGTTTGGAAAACGTTGCAAATGTCTCATTTAAAACCGGCGTTACCGTGGCGATGCTAATCGTTTCGAGACGCTTTGGTTTATTGACGACGCCAAGGCATAGTTTAGATGAACTTTTTCTTCATTTTGACTTGTGAGAAGATTCCATGGTTCACGCGAATGAAATTTAGTTCAACGATATTAACGTAACGCCTAACCCGAACAGTATATTCACGCCGTTCTGCTCGTGTGTAAGACGTACTCGCCCGTAGATAAGCTTGAGGCTTTTTTTGTGTGTGTGTGTGTGTGTGTGTCAATACAGTAAGTTAATAAGACAGGCTGTTTGCATGGAGATATGCATCTGTGCTGGTGTCTGAGGTTTGACATTACTGGCCTACACATAAAAAACCTTCCTTTGAATGCTAGACGCTAGTTCGCCATCTGCGTTGTGTTGTTTTCTCGTCCGTATGTCAGACGCGCGTGTCCTATTTTCTCGCCTCGACTCGCCACATTTAAAACCTCGCTGTCTTGTCTTTCTGATAATCGGATGTGCGCGTGTTTTTATTAAATGTCAAGGAGGCCGCTAATATGGAATTATAGCTACTATAACGTACGTGAGAACAGGAAGTAACCTGTTCCACAACATTAAATGTAACTATAAACTGAAAAAAAAAAAGTCGTTCTAATAAATTTCAACAAGAATTGTTGGCAAATTGCTGTTTTATAAGAGGAATGAAACACTCCAGGATGTGCTTTTATAGCAAAATAATCAACGTCAAGGTAGTAACAGTAACCACGTTGTTTAATTTCCCATACCAGCATGACCCAAAGTTTTTTAATTCTTACTTAAAAAAATAAATAAATTGAGCCTAGTTAATGTTGTTTGCTAGCTAGGTAACAAAATGTAAATTATTTTCCTTTCTTAGCTAGTAAAATGTCTCCTAAGCTACAGGAGCTTGAGTCGATTAAATAGATAAACAATATTAGCTGTTGAGTTTCTGCGTAAACAAAGACATGGGACTGGGTGAGAACACCGGCATGTTTACTAGCTAACAAAACGATCGATTAGGCTAATGACTCTGCTGTGCGGATGCTAATAGCCGAGTCTGTAAGGATGAATTACTAAGTGTCGTATAGAGTACCGTGCAGAAGTTTTACGCACATGCAAAGAAATGCCGTAGAGCAAAGATGCCGTCAAAAATAACGAAATTAAATGTTTCTAGATTTTAAAAAAATATCGTAAAGAGCAGTGAACAGTAGTATGAGCGAGTCGTACGTACGATTTTGCACGTAGGCGTAATAAAGCGCACGCTTACGCTTGAGTTATTTTCCGTACGGCCGATTTATAAGATTCACCCGGCGGAAAAGGAAAACCGTGTACATCTAACGCCGAATGGAGGTGAAGCCCGGTGCACGACTGCCTGCCAAAACCCTGTGGGTTTCTCAGTATCGTTCCCCTACAGGGGTACAAAGCGAGTCAGAGGTTCAACGCCATCAGTCAGTAAGATGAAGGAGCCTGGTTAATGCAGGTACATTCAAAATGTGTGGCACACCAAGCAAATAACTCAACTACTACAATGTTCACTCAGGCAGGGTTCCTGCTTCGAGTCTCGTACAGTTTTATGTTGTTCATATTGTATCACTGCTCCGTCAACTCCTTCGGATTTACACTTAAATGGAACTTTCTCAACAGCATGAAGTCGGTTAAAAGGTCTTGTGCAGTAACACACTATGGCAAAGTTGAAAGAAATTCCAGAAACGATGAGGAAGAAGGTGATTGAAATACATCAGTACATCTGGGAAGGGTTACAAAGCTATTTCAAAGGTTCTGGGACTCCAAAGAACCACAGCGAGAGCCGTCATCTCCAAACGGAAAAACTCGGCACAGTAGTGAACCTTCCCTGAAGTGGCCGACCTTCCAAAATTCCTCCAAGAGCACAGTGGCGATTCATCCAGGAAGTCACAAAAGACCCAAGGACAACATCAAAGGATCTACAGGAGTCTCTTGGATCAATAAAGGTAAATCATAAACTGTTCATGGCTCCACTATCAGAAAGACACTGGGGAAAATGTTGTCCATGGAAGAGTGGCGAGGTGAAAACCACTGCTGACCCAGAAGAACATTAAGACTCGTCTGAATTTTCGCCAAAACACACCCTGATGATCCTCAAACCTTTCGGGAGAACGTTCTGTGGGATGATGAGTCTAAAGTGGAACTGTTTGGAAGACAGGAGTCGCATTACATCTGGCGTAAACCAAACACCGAATTCCACAAAAAGATCATCATACCTACGGTCCAGCATGGTGGAGGCAGTGTGATGGTGTGGGGATGCTTTACTGCTTCAGGGCCTGGGGAACTTGTAATAATTGAGAGAAACACGGTGCAACTGGATTATGCATCGAGACAACGATCCAAAGCGTAGGAGTAAGTCCTAGTCCTAGGAGTAAATGAAAGACCGAGCTCCAGATATCGGAAGCCTTCGGTTGCAGTTATTGCTGTTCAAGGTGGAACAACCAGATTTTAAGGTTTTAATTAGTTTTTCACATGGGTGATAGGTGTTTTTGCTTCAATAAAATCAATAAATAACTAACAGTTGTATTGTGTGTTTAATCAGGGTAGCCTTTGTTTTACGCTGTATTTCGTTTGAAGTTCTAAAACTATTTAGTACGAGATATTCACACAAACAGAAGAAATCAGGATGGGGGCAAATACTTTTTCACAGCTCTGTATTTTGAAAAAACATATTTGTTAAGAGGATGGTTCTTAGCCTCCTTTAAAAACAATCATTATTGCTGCCAGTTTAATAGAATCGGTATACCGGTATTTCACCACACACGTCATCACAGTGAAGGCGCTCTTTAATCCATTATGTGTTCTGAAGTTGTCTCGGTCATTACTGATGATGTGTTTACTTTGTGTGTGTGTGTGTGTGTGCAGGAAGGACGAGAAGGAGTACGCTCTCAAACAGATCGAAGGCACCGGTATCTCCATGTCCGCTTGCCGAGAGATCGCGGTGAGTCGAGCACCTCAGCTTACTATCTAGCTTACTATCTTAAGCAATCTTATCTAACCAGGAAAAAAGTTTTTATTATAGTTTTAAACACGGGGTCGAATGCAATAGTGGACTATTTTAGAGTGAAGGTGATGACGAAACTCTAAAGCTGTGGATCAGAAGTGCCTATACTTTTATACTTCATCAATAAAACCCAGATTTCATGAATATGCAAATCGGAAAAGCGTAAACGCCCCTCCTCGTCCTGGCAACCCTCTATTGCATGGTCTGCATTTGCATATTTTAATCAGATTGGCTCTTATATATTGTATTATGAAGCAATAATCAGCTTTTTCATATTGATTTGAAGACACATCTGCTAACGTTCACGGACGGCCTAACGTCCTTAATGTACGCTGACGAGCGTTTGATCGTATCTTATATATTTATTCGTAGGCGGGGCTGCTTTGGTGTTCTGTGCTAATGTTTCAGAAAGTAAAGGGCAATTCGAGGACTCCGCGTCCCTCATAAAGCCTGGAGCATGCAGCAAAACCCGACTCCGATGACGTCCGTCTGTCTATCGTTACCCGGTTAGCAGAGACGTGTAAACACGGTTATTGCTCTCGTCGCTGTCGAGTCTCTTCCACTTACCGACGATGCATTAGTGGCCCTCGGGCTAACTATAAGCGGCCGACGTTCCTTATAGGTTACTTCAGACGCTCATCAACATCCTAGTTCTTCCTAATTAGATCTGTGTGATGAGAACGAAGCACCTGGGCCTCTCTGCTCCAGCTCCCGTTTCCTGGCCACCGTCAAAACACGAATGACCTTCGCTTGACTCATCTAACGACTTTAGTCCTTCCAGACGACCATGATTTCGTTTGTGGAGCCGTCCCAGGTTTGTACGCAGTCGCTTATCGAAGCAGAGAGAACAGAGCGTCTCAGTGATCACGCAGTGTCTTGATGATATCGCAACGTCATCGGCACGAGTGATACAGATATGCATTTCAGGAAGGCTGAATTGTGTGTTTTCCTTCTTCCTGTCGGTCATGTTACAGACACGTTCTCGTTTTTTACTGCCCAGAAATGCAAACACGGTGGAATCAAGCACTAAACAGGCAGCGTTTTCAGATACTGTTGTGGGGAGAGCTGTGGAAGTTTGGGATGTAAAACAGGGCCTGTTTAGTAAAATATGGTAGAGTTTTCCACAGTATGGGGCGTTGGAAGTTGTACCAACAAATCAGAAGGTTTTGTGGAGTGTCACTATTTTTTTCACATGTTTTTGCTAATTTTGTCATAACTGGCCATGTAGAAAGAGATGCAGGAAAGTTAGCTAGCTACCAAACTCATGGGGATGAACTCCTCCAGCCAACATAGATCCTGGGAGGCGGAGCTTTGTGTGCAAAGGCTTACTTTGTAACAGCTAATGCCTAAAGTCTATCCAGTGCACATTTACGTGTTTTTCCTGAATTTTTTGGGGGAAATATAACCAACTAAGGTCATTAGAAAACATCTTGGGCAGAAACAAACAACAATAATTACTGCAGGAGTTCACAAGATTGGTCAACCTTTCTGTGAGAGTGGGTGGGATTGGTCAAACTTTACATTAGAGTGAGCGAGATTGGTCAAACCTTCTGTGTGAGTGGGCACCATTGGTCAAACTTTACATTGGCGTGAGTGGGATTGGTCAAACTTTACTTTAGAGTGAACGGGATTGGTCAAACTTTACTTTAGAGTGAGTGGGATTGGTCAAACTTTAGAGTGAGTGGGATTGGTCAAACTTTACTTTAGAGTGGGCGGGATTGGTCAAACTTTACTTTAGCGTGGGCGGGATTGGTTAAACTTTCTGCGCGAGTGGGCGGAATTGGTCAAACTTTCTGCGTGAGTGGGATTGGTCAAACTTTGTGTTAGAGTGAACGGGATTGGTCAAAACTTTACTTTAGAGTGAGCGGGATTGGTCAAACCTTCTGTGAGTGGGCACGATTGGTCAAACTTTATGTTGGTGTGAGTGGGATTGGTCAAACTTTACTTTAGAGTGAGTGGGATTGGTCAAACTTTACTTTAGAGTGAGTGGGATTGGTCAAACCTTCTGTGTGAGTGGGCACGATTGGTCAAACTTTACGTTGGCATGAGTGGGATTGGTCAAACTTTCTGTGAGAGTGCGTGGGATTGGTCAAACTTTACTTTAGAGTGGGCGGGATTGGTCAAACTTTACTTTAGAGTGGGCGGGATTGGTCAAACTTTACTTTAGAGTGGGCGGGATTGGTCAAACTTTCTGCGTGAGTGGGCGGGATTGGTCAAACTTTCTGCGTGAGTGGGCGGGATTGGTCAAACTTTCTGCGCGAGTGGGCGGGATTGGACGGTAGAGAAGGTATGTGCTACTGAAGTACTGATGATACCCACACTATTCTTGGAATAGGGTGTTGTGACAGTTTATCTTGGTATTGATATCTGAACAGTGCAGACTGATCTTTCCGCGTCACATTGACTCTCTCCGATCACTGAGCAGGTGTACGTTTATCAGATATTTATTTGGTCTTCACATCTGAGTGATGAACATTTGCTGAATACAAATGGCTATTGTAAGTAGAAAAGCCACAGAGCCTCATTAATCCTCATTTCAGGAAGTAATCAACAATAGCAATAGGAGCTTATCTCTTATCTCTTATCTTTCTCTCTCTAGGAGATTGTTAAACCCAGCTCTGATGACACCCTCCTCTCTATCGTTACCTAGTTAGCAGAGGCGTGTAAACATGGTTATTGTTCTTGTTGCTGCTGAATCTGGTCTCATTAGCAACAGTGCACCGGAGGCCCTCGGGCTAACTATAAGCGGTTCGATGTTCCTTATGGATTGCTTCGGATTGCCAGCAACACCTCGTTCTACCTAATTAGAGCTGTGTGACGAGAGCAACGCACCTGGGCCGCAGCGCATCAGCTCCCGTTTCCTGGCCACCGTCAAAACACGGATGACCTTCGCTCGACTCGTCAAAACACGAACGGCGTTTAGTTTATGGAGCCAAAACACATCCTTGTGCAGACAATCAGCTAGAGCAGTGTGTGTTCATCAGAGAGCGGTAATGGCCAGCTGTTATCTGTTTGCGATACTGATATGTAAGGAATAAAACACTGCGGTGCTGTTGTGGGGAAATAATCAACGACAGGGTGATGTGACTTTCCTCCAACAACACGTCCTGAAGTGTTTTATTCCTCTTATACCACCACTGCAGCAGCAACTATACGCAGCCGTTCCCTCACCAGCCTAGATGCAGCCTACGTATCACTTGAATCACTTGTGTTCAGATCCCAGGAAGCAATAACCTAATGTCACTGTGTGCATGAGGGAGCAGTGCGAAGTTTCTAGAAAAGTCATGGTTTAGAGTGAAGATTTTTGGCTGCACGCATGCACGCTCGTATGAAAATCAGCTCATTCAAATCACTCTTCTTTCTGCATGTCGGCTCTGTAATGTCTCCTGCGGCTATCTGTGTGTGTGTGTGTGTGTGTGTGTGTGTGTGTGTCTAAGATGGAGGAAGAAGCTGTTACACTGCTATAAAACACACAAACACACATTTATTAGAGATGTTTCATCAACGATTACAATCTAATAACAGATCCATTAGGATCCGATCTCAGTGTATAAAATGTCATAGGCAATTAAAGACTGGATTGATACAGGCCTAGGAGGCGTGGCCTATGTGTCTATCAGACACAGTGAAGGAGGCGTGGCCTATGTGTCTGTCAGACACAGTGAATGAGGCGTGACCTATGTGTCTGTCAGGCACAGTGAAGGAGGTGTGGCCTATGTGTCTGTCAGGCCCAGTGAAGGAGGTGTGGCCTATGTGTCTGTCAGACACAGTGAACGAGGTGTGGCCTATGTGTCTGTCAGGCCCAGTGAAGGAGGTGTGGCCTATGTGTCTGTCAGACACAGTGAACGAGGTGTGGCCTATGTGTCTGTCAGGCACAGTGAAGGAGGCGTGACCTATGTGTCTGTCAGACACAGTGAAGGAGGTGTGACCTATGTGTCTGTCAGGCCCAGTGAAGGAGGCGTGACCTATGTGTCTATCAGACACAGTGAAGGAGGCGTGACCTATGTGTCTGTCAGACACAGTGAAGGAGGCGTGACCTATGTGTCTGTCAGACACAGTGAAGGAGGCGTGACCTATGTGTCTGTCAGACACAGTGAAGGAGGCGTGACCTATGTGTCTGTCAGGCACAGTGAAGGAGGTGTGGCCTATGTGTCTGTCAGACACAGTGAAGGAGGTGTGGCCTATGTGTCTGTCAGACACAGTGAAGGAGGTGTGGCCTATGTGTCTGTCAGACACAGTGAAGGAGGTGTGATCTATGTGTCTGTCAGACAAAGTGAAGGAGGTGTGGCCTATGTGTCTGTCAGGCCCAGTGAATGAGGCGTGACCTATGTGTCTGTCAGGCACAGTGAAGGAGGCGTGACCTATGTGTCTGTCAGGCACAGTGAAGGAGGTGTGGCCTATGTGTCTGTCAGACACAGTGAAGGAGGCGTGACCTATGTGTCTGTCAGGCACAGTGAAGGAGGCGTGACCTATGTGTCTGTCAGACACAGTGAAGGAGGCATGACCTATGTGTCTGTCAGGCACAGTGAAGGAGGCGTGGCCTATGTGTCTATCAGACCCAGTGAAGGAGGCGTGGCCTATGTGTCTATCAGACCCAGTGAAGGAGGCGTGACCTATGTGTCTATCAGACCCAGTGAAGGAGGCGTGGCCTATGTGTCTATCAGACCCAGTGAAGGAGGCGTGACCTATGTGTCTATCAGGCTCGGTGAAGGAGGCGTGACCTATGTGTCTGTCATGTGGTTTACCTGAACTTTGTAAAGCCAGAAGTGTTCAGATCTACTACTACAGCACTCAAAATACCATATATTTAATTTGTTTACCAGTGTTTTGAACACTGAATAATTCTACGTGAGATATATCTCTCTTTATATCCAATGCTTTTACTGTAGTTCTACAACATGAAAGACTATTTATTCAGTATTATATTCAGTAGTGACATTCAGAATTGATAAAACAACGATTAAATCCTAAATGGCTATAAACAGCATTTTTCTAACGTGCGAGTTGATAACAAACACGCACGTATTTAAACACCTATTCTTTCTCCCTCTTCAGTCTATAACACTGACGTAACACCCTCTCTGACTTTTAGCTAAATTGCAAGGCGCTGATGATGAATAGTGACTCCGGCGTTACATCATGTTTATAAGGCTTCGAGGACTTCACTACGGCGTGTTACTGCAGCTTTATGAGGTGTAATTAGAGTGAAGTAGCTGAAGACACATAAATACACGTACTGTGCGTTTCATTAGCGAAGAATTTTTACAAGATGTCATGACTTAGAAAGTGGAGACTAGGACGTGTTGCTCCTGAGTGTAGTTATTAAGCGTTTAATAAAAATAAACGCTACTGACGTGAGGTAAAGGTGAGTTTTTGGCGGTTTTTTTTTTTACTTTGTCAGTTAACAGCCGCAGATGGAAAAAAAAAAAGAGGAAAGGCTATGAAGTAAAGACCAGCGATTGACTAGAACAATAAGCCCTTTTACTTCTGTTCAACCTGCTGCACGTGTGTGTGTGTGTGTGTGTGTGTTGCCATGTGGTGCAGCTTTAGCATATTTGTCTGGTTCAAAACCAAACAGTTCCTCAATGTGATTTCAGCCTTTTAACTAGAAACCCCCTTCAGGGTTAATATATATATATATATATATATATATATATATATATATATATATATATATATATATATGTATATATTTGCATAACTAGTTGTTGGTTCATACATCCTTAGGGCTATACCGGAAAAAATGACGCATTAATCATTATGTAAGTTTTGTATCGTCAAACTGATTATGAAAATTTCCCGAGGCATTTAGTGCCGTCACAGCGAGACTTCTGGACCTTTTAGAGATTGTTTGTAGTTGTAGTGGTGGCTCAGTGGTTAAGGGTTTGGGTTACTGATCGGTATTTTGGGGATTTAAGTCCACCAAACTACCACTGCCGCGCCCTTGAGCAAAGCCCTTAACCCTCTCTGCTCCGGCTCTACTTTCTAACACGCTGGGATATGCGAAAGAGGAATCTCACCGTGCTGTATTGTTCACGTGACAAATAAAGGCTTCTTCTTGTAGACCGAACATTTAAAGAACATTTAAAGAACGCATTTTCTCCCCAACAGTAGCGTATATTAGCACGTATGTCAGTGGACTAGTTCAACAGAACAGACTTCATATTAAAACCATAATGAACTTTCTTTTACTTTCTCACTATCTGTTGTGACCCAGATGAGGACGGGTTCCCTTCTGAGTCTGGTTCCTCTCAAGGTTTCTTCCTCTTATCATCTCAGGGAGTTTTTCCTCACCACCGTCACCACCAGCTCGCTCAATAGGGATAAACTCACACGCTTAAAATCTCTATCCTGTGTTTATATGTTTCTGTAAAGCTGCTCTGAGACAACGTCCATTATTAAAAGCGCTATACAAATACAACTGTATCGAATTGAATTGAAAGACGATGGGGTCTAGTTTCAAACAAAAGTCCTACAGCTTACACTTATACAAATCAGCTGTGACCTTCAGCAATCAGATAATTACTGATGGCCTTATTACTGAATAATCAAGCATTCTCTCTCTCTCTCTCTCTCTCTCTCTCTCTCTCTCTTTCTTCCTTTCATCTGCCCCTTTCTGTTTGTGTGCCGTTCTTTCTAATGTCTTTTTTTTGTCTTTCTTTCGTCTGTCATTTGTGTCGTTCCTTCTTTTCTTTCTTTCATCTCACGTTCAGACAGGCTGCACATGGCCTCGTGTGTAATGTGCATTAGGGGCAGCTGGTTAAGGCTTGACCTTCGACCCTGACACTCGCTGCATCAGTGTCTAGTTAAATCTGTCAAAACTCCTCCAGTTCGCTGCCAGAATCCTCCTGATCTCTAATTCTCTTTAGTTACTGTACACTCACCGTACTGACCTGCTCACACACTCGCCTTGTGTAACTAGTGTTCAACTCCGAGATGAGGAAATCATACAGTGCAACAGTTTCTACTACTGTGAGTACTTTGTGTTGATTCTTATTAAAGAGAGGAAAAAAGATATTTTGTTTTTTGTATTATTGTTTACTTTATACCCAAAAGAAGCTTGTAGAATGGTAAAAGAGAGGAAAATGTCTGAGAACAATACTGTGTGTGTGTGTGTGTGTGTGTGTGTGTGTGTGTGTGTGTGCACGTTATGCCAAGTTGTGTACGGTTTGGAGAAACAGGATGCACGTGCTCCAGAAAGAATCCATCGGCATTGTGTGAGTGTTCATTGGCGAAGCTGGCACACAGCACGTACACCCTCGGTCACACACACACACACACGCACATACTCATACACACAAACATTTCGGAGCAGGCCTGCAGTGGATGAAACTGGACTGAACCAGTGAGCGAGAGTGTATGGAGGTCATTCTCTCAGTGTGTGTAAGATGAGCTCAGTAGCTAAACTCGCTATGTGCTTTCATGCTCGCTATGTGCCTTTATCAAGGTCACTGAGGTCACTTCATTCTGCTATATATAATGAAATCAGGAGTAAACACACGCCTCTGTTTAAACTCCAAAACGTACTAATGTTTACGCTAATGGAACCCTAATACCGCCAATGATGTAACCCTAATAACATTAATGACGTAAACCTAATAACAGTAATGATGTAACCCTAATAACAGTAACGACGTGACCCTAATAACAGTAATGACATAACCCTAATAACAGTAATGATGTGACCCTAATAACAGTAATGACGTAACCCTAATAACATTAATGACGTAACCCTAATAACACTAATGATGTAACCCTAATAACAGTAATGACGTGACCCTAATAACAGTAATGATGTGACCCTAATAACAGTAATGACGTAACCCTAATAACATTAATGACGTAACCCTAATAACAGTAATGATGTAACCCTAATAACAGTAATGACGTAAACCTAATAACGCCAGTGACGTAACCCTAATAACAGTAATGACGTAACCCTAATAACAGTAATGACTTAAACCTAATGACATTAATGACGTAACCCTAATAACAGTAATGACGTAACCCTAATAACAGTAATGATGTGACCCTAATAACAGTAATGACGTAACCCTAATAACAGTAATGACTTAAACCTAATGACATTAATGATGTAACCTTAATAACAGTAATGATGTAACCCTAATAACAGTAATGACGTAACCCTAATAACAGTAATGACGTAACCCTAATAACAGTAATGACTTAAACCTAATGACATTAATGACGTAACCCTAATAACAGTAATGATGTGACCCTAATAACAGTAATGACGTAACCCTAATAACAGTAATGACTTAAACCTAATGACATTAATGACGTAACCTTAATAACAGTAATGATGTAACCCTAATAACATTAATGACGTAACCCTAATAACAGTAATGACGTAAACCTAATGACATTGATGATGTAACCCTAATAACATTAATGACGTAAACCTAATAACGCCAATGACGTAACCCTAATAACAGTAATAACGTAAACCTAATAACGCCAATGACGTAAACCTAATAACAGTAATGATGTAACCCTAATAACATTAATGACGTAAACCTAATAACATTAATGACGTAACCCTAATAACAGTAATGACGTAAACCTAATGACATTAATGATGTAACCCTAATAACATTAATGACGTAAACCTAATAACGCCAATGACGTAACCCTAATAACAGTAATGACGTAACCCTAATAACAGTAATGACGTAAACCTAATGACGCCAATGACGTAACCCTAATAACAGTAATAATGTAAACCTAATAGCAGTAATGACGTAACCCTAATAACATTAATGACGTAACCCTAATAACAGTAATGATGTAACCCTAATAACTCCAATGACGTGACCCTAATAACAGTAATGACGTGACCCTAATAACAGTAATGACGTAACCCTAATACGCCAGTGATATGTGAGTTTTGTCTTTCTCTCTTTCATCCTTTTTTCTTTTTCTTCCTCTGTTTTCCATTCATTTATGCAAATCGTGATGTACATTGAGCTTAAATGTCTTTCTTTCTTTCTTTCTTTCTCTATTTCACCCTTTCTGCTCTTAAAAAGTCTTATTTCCGTGTGGGTTGTGTTTTATTGTTTGGTTTGCTTGTCGTCTGTCCTTTACTTTTCTTCACTTCTTCTCTCTCCTCTTTTAATTCAGTTTTCCGGTAGGAATGACCAGTACCGTCCCATTAATGCAGTCTTGCCATCATGACGACCGTGTGTTGTGTATATATATGTATATTAATATATAATTTCTTTGATACCTTGAATAATTATTTACAGCGGAAGTTCTCATTATGACCTCCGTCGCTTGTCACGCTATTGTTGTAGTTTTTTTCCTTCCCGGTTCCGTTGCCGTGTTGGGTCGGGTTATAGTTTTTGTGCCACGTGTGGTCTAATTCTTCCGGAACGTAACTGTACCTGGTTTTAAACCTTGGTGTCACCTTTATTCTTTAAGTCTTTCAGGATTCGTTTAATCCTCACGTCTACACGCGGTGCGTAATCGACCGTGTGCGTCGGTCGTCTCGTATCAGGATTCGGAGTTTCTCTTCGAGTCCGTGAAGCAGTCAGGTGACCAACGGTGTGGAGAAAAAAACGGATCAAGAAGATTTTCTCTCAGAAGCTGCGCTTAGCCTCGTAGATCCACCACAAACAGAAAGAAGTGAAAAGTCTTGACTCATTGAACACATTTCCAATAAGTGGAGAATTCTGTATATTTATTTATTTATTTATTTATAAATTTGCTACACCTTCCCTTTAAGATAAGCTGTATAAATGTGAAAGTTTCTTCTCTTCTTTACAGTACAGCAGATAATCTCACCTCCTCAACAGTCTGCTTCACATCAATGCTAATAGGATGTGTGTGTGTGTGTGTGTGTGTGTGTGTGTGTGTGTGTGTGTTAGAAAGGGTCAGAGGGTTTAATCATGCTGAGTGTCACATAAAGAGAGCAGAGTGTTTTTGTGTGTTGTATATGAGTGTGTGTGTGTGTGTGTGTGTGTGTGTGTGTGTGTGTAGACGTGTGAAAGTTTGATGAGGTTTTATCTCTAACCCACGCCGTTTGGTTGTGTTTGTAAAGCGGAGACCTGAAACCCCGTGTTTCCATAGCGAGAGTCGAATGTGTGTGTGCATGATTGAAGCTTCTGTATTACAGCATGTAGACCCATAATCTTTGGCTTAATGCACACACATGTGTGTGTGTGTGTGTGTGTGTGAGAGAGAGAGAGAGAGAGAGAGATCGACAATGCTTTTTCGACCATGGAGACGTCTGGTTCAGTCCAGTTTTGTCCGCCGTGTTCCAGTCTCATTCTTCATTCTTGCTTGTCGAGATTTTTTTTCCCCTCCTCAATAAAAAAGTTACACAATGCTTAAATTGTTCAAAATGTCAGTCAGGAAGGTCCTTATTGTTTGCATTGTGTGTGTGTGTGTGTGTGTGTGTGTGTGTGAATTATTCATCTCAATCGTACTGTACAACGAGCTCCCATTTGGTCTGCCCTTATTGTTCTACGAATACACAAATAGACCTAATTGTCAGCTTCATGCTTAAACATCAGACACATGAGGAACTTGAGATTGCATTCGACTGAGAGATAAGATGGCAAATTCCATGTCAGTGTTTTTGTTTCCTCCTACGTTTCTTTTCCCCCCACTGTTAACCCAGGCTGATGAAATGTCTTCAAAGCAACAAAAACTAGCAGCACAAATGGGTATCGTGGTACCACTGTAATACAACATTAAAGAAACGTACTAATTAATACATACAAATGTATTCAGCTGTGGGTACACTCTGGGGTGTATATAGTACAGGGTGTAGGATCTAGTAAAGGCTACTGTTTTGTTTTGAGCTAGTAGCAGTAATCAGGAGAACATCCACATCCAGAAAACCCCGAATCTGACCTGTTATAACAGCTCAATAACCCCGAATCTGACCTGTTATATCAGCTCAATAACCCCGAATCTGACCTGTTATAACAGCTCAATAACCCCGAATCTGACCTGTTATATCAGCTCAATAACCCCGAATCTGACCTGTTATAACAGCTCAATAACCCCGAATCTGACCTGTTATATCAGCTCAATAACCCCGAATCTGACCTGTTATATCAGCTCAATAACCCCGAATCTGACCTGTTATAACAGCTCAATAACCCCGAATCTGACCTGTTATAACAGCTCAATAACCCCGAATCTGACCTGTTATATCAGCTCAATAACCCCGAATCTCACCTGTTATATCAGCTCAATAACCCCGAATCTCACCTGTTATAACAGCTCAATAACCCCGAATCTCACCTGTTATAACAGCTCAATAACCCCGAATCTGACCTGTTATATCAGCTCAATAACCCCGAATCTGACCTGTTATAACAGCTCAATAACCCCGAATCTCACCTGTTATAACAGCTCAATAACCCCGAATCTGACCTGTTATATCAGCTCAATAACCCCGAATCTGACCTGTTATAACAGCTCAATAACCCCGAATCTCACCTGTTATAACAGCTCAATAACCCCGAATCTGACCTGTTATAACAGCTCAATAACCCCGAATCTGACCTGTTATATCAGCTCAATAACCCCGAATCTGACCTGTTATAACAGCTCAATAACCCCGAATCTGACCTGTTATATCAGCTCAATAACCCCGAATCTGACCTGTTATAACAGCTCAATAACCCCGAATCTGACCTGTTATATCAGCTCAATAACCCCGAATCTGACCTGTTATAACAGCTCAATAACCCCGAATCTGACCTGTTATATCAGCTCAATAACCCCGAATCTGACCTGTTATAACAGCTCAATAACCCCGAATCTGACCTGTTATATCAGCTCAATAACCCCGAATCTGACCTGTTATAACAGCTCAATAACCCCGAATCTGACCTGTTATATCAGCTCAATAACCCCGAATCTCACCTGTTATATCAGCTCAATAACCCCGAATCTGACCTGTTATATCAGCTCAATAACCCCGAATCTGACCTGTTATAACAGCTCAATAACCCCGAATCTGACCTGTTATATCAGCTCAATAACCCCGAATCTGACCTGTTATATCAGCTCAATAACCCCGAATCTGACCTGTTATAACAGCTCAATAACCCCGAATCTGTCCTGTTATAACAGCTCAATAACCCCGAATCTGACCTGTTATATCAGCTCAATAACCCCGAATCTGTCCTGTTATAACAGCTCAATAACCCCGAATCTGACCTGTTATAACAGCTCAATAACCCCGAATCTGACCTGTTATATCAGCTCAATAACCCCGAATCTGACCTGTTATATCAGCTCAATAACCCCGAATCTGTCCTGTTATAACAGCTCAATAACCCCGAATCTGACCTGTTATATCAGCTCAATAACCCCGAATCTGACCTGTTATATCAGCTCAATAACCCCGAATCTCACCTGTTATATCAGCTCAATAACCCCGAATCTCACCTGTTATAACAGCTCAATAACCCCGAATCTGACCTGTTATAACAGCTCAATAACCCCGAATCTCACCTGTTATATCAGCTCAATAACCCCGAATCTGACCTGTTATATCAGCTCAATAACCCCGAATCTCACCTGTTATATCAGCTCAATAACCCCGAATCTCACCTGTTATATCAGCTCAATAACCCCGAATCTGACCTGTTATATCAGCTCAATAACCCCGAATCTCACCTGTTATATCAGCTCAATAACCCCGAATCTGACCTGTTATAACAGCTCAATAACCCCGAATCTGACCTGTTATATCAGCTCAATAACCCCGAATCTCACCTGTTATATCAGCTCAATAACCCCGAATCTCACCTGTTATATCAGCTCAATAACCCCGAATCTGACCTGTTATAACAGCTCAATAACCCCGAATCTCACCTGTTATAACAGCTCAATAACCCCGAATCTCACCTGTTATATCAGCTCAATAACCCCGAATCTGACCTGTTATATCAGCTCAATAACCCCGAATCTGACCTGTTATAACAGCTCAATAACCCCGAATCTCACCTGTTATATCAGCTCAATAACCCCGAATCTGACCTGTTATATCAGCTCAATAACCCCGAATCTCACCTGTTATATCAGCTCAATAACCCCGAATCTCACCTGTTATATCAGCTCAATAACCCCGAATCTGACCTGTTATATCAGCTCAATAACCCCGAATCTCACCTGTTATATCAGCTCAATAACCCCGAATGTGACCTGTTATATCAGCTCAATAACCCCGAATCTCACCTGTTATATCAGCTCAATAACCCCGAATCTGACCTGTTATAACAGCTCAATAACCCCGAATCTCACCTGTTATATCAGCTCAATAACCCCGAATCTGACCTGTTATATCAACTCAATAACCCCGAATCTCACCTGTTATATCAGCTCAATAACCCCGAATCTGACCTGTTATATCAGCTCAATAACCCCGAATCTCACCTGTTATATCAGCTCAATAACCCCGAATCTGACCTGTTATATCAGCTCAATAACCCCGAATCTCACCTGTTATATCAGCTCAATAACCCCGAATCTGACCTGTTATAACAGCTCAATAACCCCGAATCTGACCTGTTATATCAGCTCAATAACCCCGAATCTGACCTGTTATATCAGCTCAATAACCCCGAATCTGACCTGTTATATCAGCTCAATAACCCCGAATCTGACCTGTTATAACAGCTCAATAACCCCGAATCTCACCTGTTATATCAGCTCAATAACCCCGAATCTGACCTGTTATATCAGCTCAATAACCCCGAATCTGACCTGTTATATCAGCTCAATAACCCCGAATCTCACCTGTTATATCAGCTCAATAACCCCGAATCTCACCTGTTATATCAGCTCAATAACCCCGAATCTGACCTGTTATATCAGCTCAATAACCCCGAATCTCACCTGTTATATCAGCTCAATAACCCCGAATCTGACCTGTTATAACAGCTCAATAACCCCGAATCTGACCTGTTATATCAGCTCAATAACCCCGAATCTCACCTGTTATATCAGCTCAATAACCCCGAATCTCACCTGTTATATCAGCTCAATAACCCCGAATCTCACCTGTTATAACAGCTCAATAACCCCGAATCTCACCTGTTATAACAGCTCAATAACCCCGAATCTGACCTGTTATATCAGCTCAATAACCCCGAATCTGACCTGTTATATCAGCTCAATAACCCCGAATCTGACCTGTTATAACAGCTCAATAACCCCGAATCTCACCTGTTATATCAGCTCAATAACCCCGAATCTGACCTGTTATAACAGCTCAATAACCCCGAATCTCACCTGTTATATCAGCTCAATAACCCCGAATCTCACCTGTTATATCAGCTCAATAACCCCGAATCTGACCTGTTATATCAGCTCAATAACCCCGAATCTGACCTGTTATAACAGCTCAATAACCCCGAATCTGACCTGTTATATCAGCTCAATAACCCCGAATCTGACCTGTTATATCAGCTCAATAACCCCGAATCTCACCTGTTATATCAGCTCAATAACCCCGAATCTCACCTGTTATATCAGCTCAATAACCCCGAATCTGACCTGTTATATCAGCTCAATAACCCCGAATCTCACCTGTTATATCAGCTCAATAACCCCGAATCTCACCTGTTATAACAGCTCAATAACCCCGAATCTCACCTGTTATATCAGCTCAATAACCCCGAATCTGACCTGTTATATCAGCTCAATAACCCCGAATCTCACCTGTTATATCAGCTCAATAACCCCGAATGTGACCTGTTATATCAGCTCAATAACCCCGAATCTCACCTGTTATATCAGCTCAATAACCCCGAATCTGACCTGTTATAACAGCTCAATAACCCCGAATCTCACCTGTTATATCAGCTCAATAACCCCGAATCTGACCTGTTATATCAACTCAATAACCCCGAATCTCACCTGTTATATCAGCTCAATAACCCCGAATCTGACCTGTTATATCAGCTCAATAACCCCGAATCTCACCTGTTATATCAGCTCAATAACCCCGAATCTGACCTGTTATATCAGCTCAATAACCCCGAATCTCACCTGTTATATCAGCTCAATAACCCCGAATCTGACCTGTTATAACAGCTCAATAACCCCGAATCTGACCTGTTATATCAGCTCAATAACCCCCGAATCTGACCTGTTATATCAGCTCAATAACCCCGAATCTGACCTGTTATATCAGCTCAATAACCCCGAATCTGACCTGTTATATCAGCTCAATAACCCCGAATCTGACCTGTTATATCAGCTCAATAACCCCGAATCTCACCTGTTATATCAGCTCAATAACCCCGAATCTGACCTGTTATATCAGCTCAATAACCCCGAATCTGACCTGTTATATCAGCTCAATAACCCCGAATCTGACCTGTTATAACAGCTCAATAACCCCGAATCTCACCTGTTATATCAGCTCAATAACCCCGAATCTGACCTGTTATATCAGCTCAATAACCCCGAATCTGACCTGTTATATCAGCTCAATAACCCCGAATCTCACCTGTTATATCAGCTCAATAACCCCGAATCTCACCTGTTATATCAGCTCAATAACCCCGAATCTCACCTGTTATATCAGCTCAATAACCCCGAATCTCACCTGTTATATCAGCTCAATAACCCCGAATCTGACCTGTTATATCAGCTCAATAACCCCGAATCTCACCTGTTATATCAGCTCAATAACCCCGAATCTCACCTGTTATATCAGCTCAATAACCCCGAATCTCACCTGTTATAACAGCGCAGTAACCACAAGCCTTTTACCACTGTAACACCTTCCTTTTCGATTGTAATGTAAATATCGTCTAATAGCTAATAACTTTGTCCTCCAGCCTCTCTCATATCCCCTGGACTTTTGAGCATCAGTTATAATGTAAAAATGCAGCGTACATTCATTCGAGTTCATCTAGAACATTTCCAAGAAGTACGAAAGCTCGAGTCTGCCCCTGCTTATACAAATCATACCATGCTTTAATACTATAATCCCTTTGAATGTAATTAATCACCCAGAACACTGAATCCAGTGCTTTACCACATTAAAGAAGTAAAAAGGAAACATTTGGGTTTGTTGTTGTTGTTGTTGTTGTTGTTGTTGTTGTTCCTGTGGCTGTTAGAACCAAGAAGAGCCTGGCACTTAATGTTTATGGATGAGACTGTTTGAAGCGCTCTGACGCACTCTCTCTCTCTCTCTCTCTCTCTCTCTCTCTCTTCCTGTGTGTGTGTGTGTGTGTGTGTGTGTGTGCAAATTCTGAGCTGAGTCATACCCTTCGCATGAGAAATTACCTCTGGGATAGCAGCCATCTTATTTTCCATGTTTACTGTTATCGCTCTCTGCAAGTCAAGGGCTAGCATTAAAGAACCTCGCAGCTAGATATTAACCAAACCAACTGCTGTGTGTGTGTGTGTGTGTGTGTGTGTGTGTGTGTGTGTGTGCATTCTTAAGCCATGATTAAACAACGACGGCAAGATCATAATCGCATCAGAAACTTTGCAGTATACGATATCTGTATAGAGGTCTAAAGCACCGCGAACCTGACCAGGCAGTTACTAAGGATGAGTGAATGAATGCTATAAATACTTCGCTCTGTTCACATCTCTCATTCGTCCTGCGAAACTTTATCGTTCCGTCCCACGAGATCCCGGCCCTTCTTTAGTCTCAACCAGATACCAGACTTTTTTTTTTTTTTTTTTTTTAAATGAGAACCAATAGTGCTTCTTCTGCGTGGCTGAATTCCAACATGGCTGCTTATTCACTACTGTATCACTTTTAGGCCTTTTTACCCATTGTATTTAAATAGAAAGTTGATGGATATGGACGAAGGGAAAATGCGGATATGTCAATATTGTGAATAGAAATAGAAGAGCGAAGTATGTCACGAAAGCCGTGTTCATTACGACGTCGACGGTCGAGTGTACTAGGCGACCTGAGGTCGGTGTTTGTGCTGCAATCCCCGGACATGCTGAATAATGCAGCGCGATCAGATAGGTGTGTTTGTGTGTGTGTGTGTGTGTGTGTGTGTGTGTGTGTGTGCAGTATAACATTACCTACACAGGCCGTTGCGAGGAGATGAATTGCAAAATATTATAAGTAGGAAACGGCCTCCTAGCGCTAGACATAACAAAGAGAACCTGCTCTATACGGCTTCTGGTTCGTTTCGTCTGATCTAAACGTGTCAGGGTTTAACATCGCCGTCGATAAATAACAGATTTAACGTCTTAAGTTTTGTATTAAATAAACACTCCCCCCCCCCCAGCCTGACACGTTGTTGCAGACATGCTGTCCGTCATTATTGTCACAGCAGGACGTAATGACACGTGACCACAGTGGACAAATCTCCATCGAAAAAACACTTTATTTATTTATTTATTCATTTTTTTAACCCACCTTGTTTTTAAAGTCCCCATGAGATCAGAATGGTTTTTGATTTGTGGCTTTTAGGATGAATTGGTCAGCCTTAAGGTTCTCTATGAGCTAGCGCGCTTCAAAACAATGACAAGATTGGCATTTTGATGATATATATACGCGTTCGAAATTTACGGTCTCGCGCTCTCTCGCTCTCTCTCTCTACCACCGATACGCATCAGCGGCGCTGATGACGTCGTCCTGCACTTCAAAGTTCCATCAGATTCTCCCGTCCAATCGAATGCTCGCCAGAATCCGACGTGTCCCGCCCACAACAGTTGGAAGTGTCCAGGCTGTGACCAAAAAAAAAAAAAAAGGGGGCGTGGCCACTCGATATGTTATTTTAAAGTCCAAAAAAACACTTGGTGCATACACAAAATATCACAGAAGACCTAATTCTTAGATAATAATAACAATAATTATTAATAAATAAATAAATAAATAAGATAAGATATAAGAATATATATAAATATATATATATATATATATATATATATATAAAAAGGGTGAAACTGGGAATTGTAGCTCAGGAAAAAAAAATAGTTCATGCAAATGAGATAAAATGAATAAATAATTGCTCATATTATGTGTGTGTGTGTGTGTGTGTGTGTGTGTTACAGTTGCTGAGGGAGCTGAAGCACCCGAATGTCATCGCACTACAGAAAGTGTTTTTGTCACACAGCGATCGGAAAGTGTGGCTCCTTTTCGACTACGCAGAGCACGATCTGTGGGTACGTACACACACACACACACACACACACACACACACACACACACACCCCTGAACACATACACGAACAGTCAAAAGTTTGTACACCCCTGCTCACAGTAGGTTTTCACAGTTTTAAATCAGTAATGAAGATAATTACACAGCGACTAGGAAAAGTATTTAAGTAGTTTTTCTTTTGACTGATGAAGAGTTACACTCTCTTTCTGCATCTTTTCCCCTCAAACTCATGACAGAGCTTTATTCAGGAGGTTCCCAAACAGGCTGAGATCCTCACTGGGTCTGCTGAGTTATAAATGAAAACGACGTAATTGGGGAAACAGTTTCGTATTAAAGCAAAAACATTCATTAAAAAAAATATATATATATATAGTAAAAGCTACTTATTACTGTTTAATGTCTACATTTTGACTATTGTAGTGTATATATAGATATATCTCTCTCTTTCTCTCTCACACACACACACACTCACACTCACAGCACATCATAAAGTTCCACCGGGCGTCGAAGGCCAATAAGAAGCCGATGCAGCTGCCGAGAGGAATGGTGAAGTCTCTGCTGTACCAGATCCTGGACGGCATCCACTACCTCCACGCCAACTGGGTCCTACACCGAGACCTGGTCAGTACACACACACACACACGCACACGCACACACGCACACACACACGCACCATGGCTAAATGTCATGTGGTTTTTTTAAAACCCAGAATTAAACAATATTTTTGTCCTAAAATTAAATACAATTTAAAAAAAAAACAACAGAACTGAAACGTCCTCTACAGAACCCTACAGAACCCTATAGAACCCTACAGAACCCTATAGAACCCTGTAGAACCCTACAGAACCCTACAGAACCCTATAGAACCCTGTAGAACCGTACAGAACCCTATAGAACCCTACAGAACCCTATAGAACCCTGTAGAACCCTACAGAACCCTATAGAACCCTATTGAACCCTATAGAACCCTACCAGTGTTTCTCTTTGAGAGACGTTTCCAAGTAGAATGCTTTCTTCCGTGAACACGTAACTAACCCCTAAAAACCCCTCGACTCACGCCTCGACTCTGCACTTTGCTTCGTCTGGAACTCAATTAAAGATCGTGTACGGTAGAACTACTTGTGTTCTTCTCTGCTTGATATATCGCTTTGCTCGTATTTTCTCATGTGTAAGTCGCTTTGGATAAAAGCGTTCGCTAAACGAATAAA
>NC_071256.1:2770600-2830600 GCF_023375685.1 Ictalurus furcatus
CATAGTACAAGTACTAGTGCTAGTATACGTGCAATGTTTTATATTTGTCCCGGGTAAAGATGAAATGTACTGTATGTAAGACTAGTATGTATGTAATAATAATAATAATAATAATAATAATAATAGCAGCCACTAGTATCAAAGCTATCCACTGTTTACCATTAGAGCTCATGCAGTCTGGAGTATATGTATCACTAGTAAATAGGCAAGGTGCTATTTTTATCAGTATATGTTTTTCTTTTTTTTTTCTTTTTTCTTTTTTTCTTTTACCATATTTGCATTCAGCACACGGAAATTCCATCCGATTCACTGATAAAATGCTGGATTAAGAAGATTATATCTGAATGTCGTCTGAATGTTACTGACTGAAGTCACGTGACCCGGCTGACCTTTGACTAACAGTTTGTGAGGAATTCTAGTCATTGTGCCATTACGTGTAAGTGTTGAGCACGGTTGCTTACTCCCGATGTTGATGAATATTAAGAGTGTTGTGTGTTTGCGTGCGAGTGTGTTGGACTCATCCCTTAATCATGAGACTGCGTGTCACTGAAGACAGAGCTCTTGTTCCTCCTCCCATGGTGTTTGTTTCAACTCTGCCCGTGCGCATGACATTCTAGTCTTTTAAAGGGCAACACACCACTATGACCAAATTACTACCACCGTCTCGCAGTCTTGAGCCGCACTGTGTCGTCCAGGTCTCCTACTTTATTTAGCTCGCATTACACAAAAAGACTTGCTGGCTCAATAGCTAAAGCCAGAGGGAAGGCAGTTAAGTCACTGCTGGACAAATATTTCACTGCAATTCTAATACAGCGTTTCTAACCACCGTCAAATCACTGTAATAGCGCTCATGATCTTCTCCACTCGTTGGACGATCAGTTTCTTCTACTTACTTTTGTACAGCTATATCAACTCGAGTGTGTAAAGCTAAAGATTTGTGTCTTCCTTGTGGGTAGAATAACACGCCTGGCCTTAATGAATATGCAAACTAGCAGCATTCCTACCTAAATTTGCTAAATACGATGCAAATGTAGCATGTATTGCGTGATTTAACACGGTCTCAGAGTCACTTCAGATCAGTTGTAGAGGTTGCGAATGAATACTGCAGAAGGGCAGGTGTTAAATCAGTTGTAAAGTGAGTGTAAAGATGAATACTACAGAAGGGCAGGTGTTAAATCAGTTGTAAAGTGAGTGTAAAAATGAATACTACAGAAGGGCAGGTGTTAAATCAGTTGTAAAGTGAGTGTAAAAATGAATTCTACAGAAGGGCAGGTGTTAAATCAGTTGTAAAGTGAGTGTAAAGATGAATACTACAGAAGGGCAGGTATTAAATCAGTTGTAAAGTGAGTGTAAAAATGAATACTACAGAAGGGCAGGTGTTAAATCAGTTGTAAAGTGAGTGTAAAAAAAATGAATTCTACAGAAGGGCATGCGCTAAATCAGTTGTAAAGTGAGTGTAAAAATGAATACTACAGAAGGGCAGGTGTTAAATCAGTTGTAAAGGGAGTGTAAAAATGAATACTACAGAAGGGCAGGTGTTAAATCAGTTGTAAAGGGAGTGTAAAAATGAATACTACAGAAGGGAAGTGTTAAATCAGTTGTAAAGTGAGTGTAAAATTAAATACTACAGAAGGGCAGGTGTTAAATCAGTTGTAAAGGGAGTGTAAAAATGAATACTACAGAAGGGCAGGTGTTAAATCAGTTGTAAAGTGAGTGTAAAGATGAATACTAAAGAAGGGCAGGTGTTAAATCAGTTGTAAAGTGAGTGTAAAAATGAATACTACAGAAGGGCAGGTGTTAAATCAGTTGTAAAGTGAGTGTAAAAATGAATTCTACAGAAGGGCAGGTGTTAAATCAGTTGTAAAGTGAGTGTAAAGATGAATACTACAGAAGGGCAGGTATTAAATCAGTTGTAAAGTGAGTGTAAAAATGAATACTACAGAAGGGCAGGTGTTAAATCAGTTGTAAAGTGAGTGTAAAAAAATGAATTCTACAGAAGGGCATGCGCTAAATCAGTTGTAAAGTGAGTGTAAAAATGAATACTACAGAAGGGCAGGTGTTAAATCAGTTGTAAAGGGAGTGTAAAAATGAATACTACAGAAGGGCAGGTGTTAAATCAGTTGTAAAGGGAGTGTAAAAATGAATACTACAGAAGGGAAGTGTTAAATCAGTTGTAAAGTGAGTGTAAAATTAAATACTACAGAAGGGCAGGTGTTAAATCAGTTGTAAAGTGAGTGTAAAATTAAATACTACAGAAGGGCAGGTGTTAAATCAGTTGTAAAGTGAGTGTAAAATTAAATACTACAGAAGGGCAGGTGTTAAATCAGTTGTAAAGGGAGTGTAAAGATGAATACTACAGAAGGACAGGTGTTAAATCAGTTGTAAAGTGAGTGTAAAATTAAATACTACAGAAGGACAGGTGTTAAATCAGTTGTAAAGTGAGTGTAAAAATGAATACTACAGAAGGGCAGGTGTTAAATCAGTTGTAAAGTGAGTGTAAAGATGAATACTACAGAAGGACAGGTGTTAAATCAGTTGTAAAGTGAGTGTAAAATTAAATACTACAGAAGGACAGGTGTTAAATCAGTTGTAAAGTGAGTGTAAAAATGAATACTACAGAAGGACAGGTGTTAAATCAGTTGTAAAGTGAGTGTAAAAATGAATACTACAGAAGGGCAGGTGTTAAATCAGTTGTAAAGTGAGTGTAAAAATGAATACTACAGAAGGGCAGGTGTTAAATCAGTTGTGAAGTGAGTGTAAAAATGAATACTACAGAAGGGCAGGTGTTAAATCAGTTGTAAAGGGAGTGTAAAAATGAATACTACAGAAGGGAAGTGTTAAATCAGTTGTAAAGTGAGTGTAAAATTAAATACTACAGAAGGGCAGGTGTTAAATCAGTTGTAAAGTGAGTGTAAAATTAAATACTACAGAAGGGCAGGTGTTAAATCAGTTGTAAAGTGAGTGTAAAATTAAATACTACAGAAGGGCAGGTGTTAAATCAGTTGTAAAGGGAGTGTAAAGATGAATACTACAGAAGGGCAGGTGTTAAATCAGTTGTAAAGGGAGTGTAAAAATGAATACTACAGAAGGGCAGGTGTTAAATCAGTTGTAAAGTGAGTGTAAAGATGAATAATACAGAAGGGCAGGTGTTAAATCAGTTGTAAAGGGAGTGTAAAATTAAATACTACAGAAGGGCAGGTGTTAAATCAGTTGTAAAGTGAGTGTAAAAATGAATACTACAGAAGGGCAGGTGTTAAATCAGTTGTAAAGGGAGTGTAAAAATGAATACTACAGAAGGGCAGGTGATAAATCAGTTGTAAAGGGAGTGTAAAATTGAATACTACAGAAGGGCAGGTGTTAAATCAGTTGTAAAGTGAGTGTAAAATTAAATACTACAGAAGGGCAGGTGTTAAATCAGTTGTAAAGGGAGTGTAAAAATGAATAGTACAGAAGGGCAGGTGTTAAATCAGTTGTAAAGTGAGTGTAAAAATGAATACTACAGAAGGGCAGGTGTTAAATCAGTTGTAAAGTGAGTGTAAAAATGAATACTACAGAAGGGCAGGTGTTAAATCAGTTGTAAAGTGAGTGTAAAAATGAATACTACAGAAGGGCAGGTGTTAAATCAGTTGTAAAGGGAGTGTAAAAATGAATACTACAGAAGGACAGGTGATAAATCAGTTGTAAAGGGAGTGTAAAATTGAATACTACAGAAGGGCAGGTGTTAAATCAGTTGTAAAGTGAGTGTAAAATTAAATACTACAGAAGGGCAGGTGTTAAATCAGTTGTAAAGGGAGTGTAAAAATGAATACTACAGAAGGGCAGGTGTTAAATCAGTTGTAAAGGGAGTGTAAAAATGAATACTACAGAAGGGCAGGTGTTAAATCAGTTGTAAAGGGAGTGTAAAAATGAATACTACAGAAGGACAGGTGATAAATCAGTTGTAAAGGGAGTGTAAAATTGAATATTACAGAAGGGCAGGTGTTAAATCAGTTGTAAAGTGAGTGTAAAATTAAATACTACAGAAGGGCAGGTGTTAAATCAGTTGTAAAGTGAGTGTAAAAATGAATACTACAGAAGGGCAGGTGTTAAATCAGTTGTAAAGTGAGTGTAAAAATGAATACTACAGAAGGGCAGGTGTTAAATCAGTTGTACAGGTTGCGAATGAATACAACAGAAGGGTATTT
Organism: Ictalurus furcatus; assembly: GCF_023375685.1. Lineage (NCBI taxonomy): Eukaryota > Metazoa > Chordata > Actinopteri > Siluriformes > Ictaluridae > Ictalurus > Ictalurus furcatus. The sequence continues at coordinate 2,774,785 of NC_071256.1, forward strand.
AGGTAAAGTTTAAGTAAATTTTAATACTCAAGCCCTTCATCAGTGTCAGTTTCTGAGCACTGTTTATTTATCTATTTAAAAAGAAAAATTAGTCATTGTAAATCAGCTGAGCGACCATTATGAGTGTACAGCTGTGTTCAAACCAGAGTGTATGAAAGGAGCGGAGCATAGCCAGAGGTCAGGATCAAGGGTGTATGATTTATTCGAATAATGTAGTAACACGCACACACACACACACACACACACACACACACACACTCGCACAGAGTAGATTAAACAGTGTGTGCTCTCAGGTTGTGTTTGGAAGAACAGATTTCATTAAGGCTGTGGTTCCCATAGCAACACGTACTGTTTTCTTTCTGGTAGGGTGCAATGAGCTCACAGAATCTCAGATGCTCAGATACACACACACACACACACACACACACACAGCTTTGCAGAAGGAATAATTAGGACACACACACACAACTCCCTCTCTCGGTCTTAAGTGTAGCTGTAAACAGATAAAAATATAAGGTGTCTATTTGAATAAACAAGGGATCGTCGTCGTCGGCGTATTACCGCGGTATACGAGGAATGAAACAGTTTGGGATGTGCTGTACAGGAAAATAACCCACTCTGTGGTGATTATAGTAACCGCACTTAATTAATCCACCCTGGCGTTGATTATTTTCCGATAACAGCATGACACGGGGTGTTTTATTTCATACTCCAGCTTAAAAAGTGGTATAACAACATACAGACGTTATACACGGAAAAGCCTGACCGGTTCAGTGTACATGCTCATATTCAGTACTTGTGGAAAATGACGCAGTTCGGGTGTTGTTTTGGTTGGTTTTGTTCTTCGGGTGTAAACTATCGCAGTGCCTCCTTTACTGTCAGTCAGAGCGATGCGTGCTAACTGTGAGAGTCTTTCAGATCACGTATGCAGAATAGCGACGTTAGCGTTAAGTTCATGCTCGGAGGAAACGATATGTCGTTTGATTCGCGTGTCGCGTTTCAAACTCTAGCTTTGTATCCTCCGTGATCAGCTGCGTCAGCGGGATTGGCCTCTGCCTCGAATTAACGCTCGTGACGTCACGCATCGTTCTGTAAGGGAGCACAAATCCCGGCGTCTGCGGGACGGGTGCCAGAACATCTCCATGACTTCGTCTCCGCCGCATCAGCATCTTCCTGCTTCTTGCTACGACACTCGACACCCCTGACTGATTTTTTTCCTTCTCGTTTTCTCCTTCCTTTCCAGAAACCTGCCAATATCCTGGTGATGGGGGAGGGTCCCGAACGGGGGAGGGTCAAAATCGGTAAGTCACGTGTTCTCTTCGTACGTCAAATGTATTGATTGATAGAGTGCATGATGATTAGATCACTCAAAGAGTGCCGAGAGATCCGGTGTGCACCGGGGGATCCGATCATAAATCCGAGCGATAGGAAAGATTGGATTGGCCGCTTTGACCTCGATAATGTCCTCAGCTCGGCTGGGGTTGGAATGAGGTCGTTCTCAGCGAGCGTATAGGACATGGGGATAGCGCCGGACGTGCTCGGGTCTAACGGTGTTGCGTAAGTCCGTATCGAACACTTCAGCGCGATGACAGCGGCTCACGCCGGCGAGCTATTTCTGCCGCAGGGTTAGGTTTCTCCTGGAATTTCAGTTTCCATGCCGCTCTCGTACGGGGCGGCTCTGGAAACGCGAAACCGATTTTTTAACCCCTCACGCGTTTGCGCTTCAAGGTCAAAGCGGCCTGTTTTTCATTTGCACTAAACGGTCCTAAAAATTCGAGACACGCCGATATCAAGGCTCGGACCGGGTGATACTCGATCCCCCCCCCCCACACACACACACACACACACTTTACTAAATAAAACAGTGTGAGAGCTGTTGAGCTCTCATTGGCTGTTCTTGCTACGAGTTGCAGAGAGGTTCACACTACACTATTCATCGTCCTGAACATCTAACACCTCTGGAATTGATCGCAGCCTGGGAAAATGGCGTCGCGGGTTTAGATCAGTCCGCGGCCAGGAAACCGCGGCTATAATCACGTAGCGCGCACTAGGCTTTACACGGTCGTGCGACCCGTCGACCTTCGGTTTCTTCGAAAAATCCTGCTCACGTGGTGACGGAGGAACAAGAAGAGACAATCAATGATCGATGACCCCTTTTCTCGTCATCCTTCCTTCCTCCCTTTCTTTCTTTCTCTCTCTCTTCTCTCTTTATCTGTTTGACCTCCAGGGCCGGATCAGACGCGCTCGGCTTTTACGTGCGCTTTGTACACGTGGGTGTCTTAAGTAAACCACGGTCATCAGAAATTTCGATGACTAAAACACTTTCTCGACACACCTGATTATCTGATGCACGACATTTAAACTGTATTGTATCTTATTTCTGTGTGTGTGTGCGTGTGTGTGTGTGTGTGTGTGTGTGTGTGTGTGTGTTGCAGCGGACATGGGATTTGCTCGACTCTTCAATTCTCCTCTGAAGCCTTTGGCTGATTTGGATCCGGTCGTGGTTACATTCTGGTATCGAGCGCCTGAACTGCTTCTGGGAGCTCGACACTACACCAAAGCAATCGGTGAGATTCACACACACACACACACACACACACACACACACACATTACGCTAGACGACTAGTTGAAAATACACGTGTACCTACGAACATCAGTGACTCCCTACTTCCTACGTGTCCATGTGAATGATCCATCGTTGTTTTGTGGTGCCGTTGTTTATTCGTTTGTTTGTTTATTTATTTGCGCCGGCGTTAAGACATCTGGGCGATCGGCTGCATCTTCGCGGAGCTGCTCACGTCCGAGCCGATATTTCACTGCCGTCAGGAGGACATCAAAACCAGCAACCCGTTCCACCACGACCAGCTGGACCGCATCTTCAGCGTCATGGGCTTCCCCGCAGGTCTCCGTTCCTTTAATAATAGCACTTCAATCTCATAAGACCGTTAACGCACCGAAACGCCTCGCGCGGCGTGTGAAACATCCGACGGGAAAAAAAAAAAGGTCGAATCTATAAATTATAGAGTTATAGGTATGGAATAAAACACTTGGAGGCGTGCTGGTCACGGTGAAATTCTTTTCTTCGCGTACCCCAGCATGTTAGGAAGGTGGGGTCAGAGAGCAGGGTCAGCCATGATACAGCGCCCCCTGGAGGAGAGAGGGTTAAGGGCCTTGCTCAAGCGCCCAACAGTGACAAGCCCTACTGGTACCGTTAACGCATAATCAGTGTATAATAATCCTGATAATATCATAATCATAATCCCACTGTGAAAAAAACGCCCGTGCTTTGCTGAGTCAGGACGCGCCGTGGTCGACTTTTCCTCCGTTTTTACATGACTTTACATATATTTTCATACATAGAGCGCACTCAGGGCGTATACTCACTTTCACACAGCTTCCCACTGTATATTTCTATAAAAGGTTGGTGTGAAAAAAAAAAAAAAACCTGAATGAATTACGTTTCAATATGAAAATAATATATTATCACCGATATCACCTGACACCCCGGAAGCCCCGCCCACTCTCCCGCCATCTCACATGTCACATTAGTGTGTTCTTGTCTCGACTCGATTTTGGCTTTCCGTCACGGAGAATGTTTCGAGTTTGTTCACGTGAAAGGAAATCGAATACAGTACAAAATGGCCGATTAACATGTCAGTCGAGAATGATTGACAGTTTGAGTCCGACCCCCGTGTTGTAGGATTTGTGCCGTCACACGGTAAACGCCGTACAGTTTAAATCGTCATGTAATTGCGGCAGTATTGTTTCGACGTGAAGCCTGTACCTCCTTTTCTTCCTCTTGAAGTTAACGAGACCAAAAATTTTTTAAAAAACGCAACCAGAAAGCGTCAACTTTCCTGTCCTGAAGCAAAGCGCTGACACTGGAGACTCCTTCCAATGAAGCTTAAATAAACATCTCCTTAGAGAACGTCTCACCGTTACGGATAATCAAACGTTTCTCAAACAAACCCGCGCTACGTCATTATCCCGGTCATGATTCCGTAGAGTCGGTGAAGACGCGGATAAATACGTAAGCCGAGCCCAACCCCAAATCCTTTATTTTGACGTGTGTGAGATCGGGCCACGCCGTTACTCGTTGCTCCATTGCCTCAAGCGTGTGTTTAACCACAATGCGTCAGAAGAAATGTACACCATGAAGAGTTTCCAAACTGTACGGGCGGGCAAGTGTGTGTGTGGGGAGGGAGGGGAGGGAGGGGTAGGGGGGGAGGGGGTCGGGTTGATACAAAACACTGCCTACGTTGTTGAAAATCCTGTCTTTAAGTAAACCGCATCCTATTCACGCGTGTAATATTTTCAGACAAAGACTGGGAAGACATCCGGAAGATGCCGGAGTATCCGACCCTGCAGAAGGACTTCAGAAGAACGACGTGAGTGAAAAAGAAAAAAAAACCGCCCGCGCTTTGCTGAGTCAGCACGCGCCGTGGTCGAACGTTCCTCCGTTTTTACATGACTTTACACATATTTTCTCGCTCTGAGCGCACTCGCATGAGCTATGAACTGGAACGCTGGAAGCCCCGCCCCCTCCCGTAACACAGTCTCACCGTGGTGTTTTCACCATTTTGGCTTTCTGTCACGGTAAACGGAGAATGTTTTGAGTTTTTGTTCATATGAAAGAAAATCCTTCAGCGTGTTTAACTTAGCAAGTACTATAATATACGTAACAGGAGACCGAGCCGGAGGGTGGGAATTGGATAAGACTAAATTAGGGCGAATTGAGTCTATTTTTTTTTTTCTTTTCTAGTGGAACCCGACACTCCTTAAGCGCCTGAACGCTTGCACCGAGGCGCACTCATTATTGTAACGCCTATTTGCAATAAACAACGTGAAATTTAAGAAGGATTACGATTTTCCTTCGATTCGGAAGTTAAGTCGTTTTTTTTTTTTTTTTTTTTTTTAAAAATCAGCAAATACCAAAGCCAAATAGAATAATCCAAAAAAAAAAAAACCAATCAAACAATTAAAAAGTTCTACAATAAATAAAGGCAATTAAAATGTTCTCTCATCTCATGCCATTGTGTTTACCAGGTACGCCAACAGCAGCCTCATCAAATACATGGAGAAGCATAAAGTGAAACCGGACAGCAAAGTCTTTTTGTTGGTGAGCGTCTGGTCTGCTTCGTGGATAAATATGCCCGAAATATTCCCGAAATAAACAATCCTAACTTTTAATTTCTGAATCCAGCTCCAGAAACTTCTGACCATGGACCCCACCAAGAGGATTACGTCCGAACAGGCACTGCAAGACCCCTATTTCCTGGAGGACCCCTTACCTACATCAGAGTAAGGCTCTGTGAGGCATGCCAACACACACACACACACACACACACACACACACACACACACACAGTTCTGGCGTGCAATGACTTTCAGTTTTTTATCACTGCAGACTTCTGTTAGTCGAAAAACACACCGTTGTGTGCACGTGTGTGTGTGTGTGTGTGTGTGTGTGTGCGTTACAGTGTATTTGCAGGATGCCAAATCCCATACCCCAAACGCGAGTTCCTCAACGAGGACGAACCTGAAGAGAAGACGGAGAAGGTAAAATCTGCCACGCAAGTGCACTCATACACACGGACGTCCTCATTTACAGTGGATACGCTGGAAAAAACGAAAAAAAGTCTATACACGACGTTAAAGTTAAAAAAAAGAAGGTTTCGTGACGTGAGGTTTATTTGGGGTGTGCGATGATTCTTTCTGAGCATGAGCTCTGAATGCGATCGGGTCACACGACCCATTACGAAAGGGTGTGCATACTTACGCAAAGAGGTTTTTATACTTTCATACCAAAACCCAAATGGAAAATTCCAGCCAGCTTTCGTTAAGACCGACGTTCTGCGCACCGGTGTGCGTGTCGATCAACGCCGATGCCCCGAACGCGGTCGCAGTACAGCTGATCTGCATTTAGCCACGCCTACCAAACGTCACATGAACGGCGACTAAACGGTGACGAAAGCGGCTTATGAGCGCGGCGTGCGCCAGATCTACCAGTAACGCGGCTCAGCCATCGCGGCGCGTCCGTCAGCCACCATAAAAACACGGAAACGGCGTCCTTGGGTTATAGGGCGCCATTACTTTTGTTCCGATTGAACGGCTAGTCTTACCGGATTTGTCTTCATTTCTGGATTTCGTCGCCGATCGCGTGCTTTCAAATGATCCGCACGAAACCAACGGTCGTTCAGCAAAATTGGAATAAATAAAAATCGCGACAGTTCGTGTGTAAAATCTTATCGGCGATTATTTGTAAATTCACACGAGGAGCGAAACGTAGGATACGAACTTTTTTTCTTTTTTTTTCTTTTTTTTTTTTTTTAAAACAGAAATAATTAGATTTCCGTGAATACCACGTTAGAAAACAAGGGTGAAACTGGAGTCTTGGGTAATTTGTGTCATAAGGATTATCAGGTCAGTTTTGGCAAACGGAACATCACATGGCACACACACACACACACACACACACACACACACACACACAGTAGGAACGAGCCACCTGGCCATCAGACAGCACAAACATGTGACGTGGCGTACTCCGTGTCAGCATGAGTGTGATTAGTGAAGTAGAGGATTAGCAATACGTGTACTTCTGACAGATCTAAAAATCCCTCTGGTGCTTTAAGCAAAGGCGATATTTCAACACCTGACGCCAACCTCCGTGACCACACACACACACACACACACACACACACACACACACACGCCACGAGCGCATGACACCATGAGCGCAGTAATATAATCGTGCCGACGTATTCATTTCTCTCATTAGAGAACGGACATTTTATTTACAAAACAATCCTTTATTTAAACGGAGAAATATTCGGGGAAGCAGCGGGTAAGAGTCCGGCGTCGGCGGGAACTCCTTTACTACCGTTTAAAAAGCATCTCGGGGAAATTCCTCAAGAAATCGCTCGAGAAAACGCCAAGAATACATTCCTGGAAATTTCTAGGCGAAAAAAAGCGTGTCTACTTTAAAGACGCTAAAATATGAAATTATTTTGATTTATTTCGGATTTTTAATTTTTTTTTTTTTTTTTTATCACGACATAATTCCCATAGTTCCATTTGTGTTACTCCAGAGTTATGATGACTTTATTATTAATATTAAAATGTGGGGGGAAAAAAATTAAATAAAGAATGAGTGTGTGTATAATATTTCAGCTATTTTTCCAGGAATTACGCCTCTGGGTTTGTGTGTGTGTGTGTGTGTGTTTACGTAGAACCAGACGCAACAGCACCAGCAGACGCAGGCGCAGACGCAAACGCAGGCGCAACAGGCTCCCTCGCAGCAGAGCTCGGCTCAGACCAACGGCACGTCGGGGGGGACCACGGGACCCACCATGCAGCACGCAGGCCAGGAGCAGGGGCCCCCCAACAAGAAGAGCCGCACCACCGGGGCCAACGTGCTCCAGACAGACTACCAGGTGTGTTCATGTGTGTGTGTGTGTGTGTGTGTGTGTTTTCTTGGCCCCCGAGACTCAGAAATTGAACACGGTCTACCAACATCCAACCATCCAGGACATGCAGGCGTCCCTACTTGTCTGTGGTCAATTCAAAAAGTCACGGATTTTCAAACTTCCAGGAAGCTCGCCACCAGCACCTGTGAAATGCGTAAAAAGCATCGGCAAGACGTACAGTAAGTATACTAGACGTCGGACGTTTGGTACATACAAGAACATAACGTAATAGAGACGTCTATCGGGAGAAGGTCACGGCAGGGAGCGTTTGCTAGCTGCGTAACGTAACTTAACAAGACCTCATGATGAACAGGAGCATGTTCCTACAGCTTTTTTCCTGCGAAGGCCTACAGTGATTTAGCCACCCACGTCTGATATTAGCGTGGGAGATAAACGGTGATACATGATGTTATCTCTTCTTGCATTGTTGCTTAGTAAGAGCCTTTTTCTCAGGAACACGTTCTCCCCGTAACTCCGGTATTCTGAAAGCGGCAATAGGATTCACTAGCCATATCTTCTTGCTTCTTTTCTCTTCTTTTTTCGAAGGAACGTTTGATCGGCGCGAGCGCTGGATCACGTTCATGTGCTTATTATTTCGAAAACGTGTATGTGTGTGTGTCTGAGAGAGAGAGAGAGAGAGAGAGAGAATATGAGTTGCTTTAGCTAATCGTATCAGGATTTTGCGTAATATTTACAAAAGCCTTTTTGTTCTGTAGTAAATAAACAGATTAGTAAATGATCTGCCGGTTGCACGTGTCCCAAACGGATCAGTACTGGAATGACTGTGAGGTCCTACGCCATGGACTTTGCCCCGAGCGTGTGTGTGTGTGTGTGTGTTTAGACTTTGACTGATAACCCTTAACAGCATGGGAGTGTGATCTGCTACACCTCTGCCTTATCTACTTGTCTAAGCATATCATTGTACAAAGAGAGAGAGAGAGAGAGAGAGAGAGAAAGCTACTAGTTGTTGCTTTTAGAAGAAAAAAAAATTCAACTTCTTCCGTTTTGCCATGTTGAATTGCTGTTTTTTTATAACACCCTTTTGAGAGACGTTCCAGGAGCTAAATAGGTTTTTTTGTCCCCCCCTTCTGACAGCTTGACGATGATCATTAACCCTTTTCTTTCTGTCCGTTTGTTTCAGCACTCCAGTTCGCGCCTCGGTTACCAAAGCAACGTCCAAGGCACCACCCAGTCTCAAAGCACTATGGGATATTCGTCCACATCTCAGCAAAGCTCCCAGTACTCTCATCAGTCTCACCGCTACTAAGGCGTGGAAACATTGACGGCTCGCGCTAATCCATGAACACGAACGCAGGTCTCGCTGCCATTTTTATATATACACTCGTGGAGACTTCCTTCTCCCTGCCTTCCCACCTGTACCGCTCCCTTCTCATTCTCACTTCCTTTACACTTCTGCGCTTTCAGCTCGAGATGCGTACGCTGCCGATACCAGCAGATAAGATGACTTTTATGAAGCAGCACCTCCCATGCTCAGCTACTCCTCCCAGGAGCCTTGGAGCTCAGATGAACCCTGTGAGGAGAAGCAACACCAGCGTCCTAACCCTTAGTTAAAACCAGTACGCAGAAATATATTTCATGTATTTGCATTTATTTATTTGGCACAGGCTTTTATCCAAAGTGACTTACCAACGAGGCAGGATGCAATCCAAGCATTTAGCCGAGCAGTTGAGGGTGAAGGACCTTTCTCGAGGGCCTGACTGTGGCACTTTGGCAATCCTGGGATTCAAACTGACAACCGTACGAGCATTACTTCAGAACCTTAACCACAGAGCCACAATACCAGTTCCTAAAACCCCACAATGTCCATATAGATGTACAACCTTCAGTGTCCACACCAAAACAGTTATTTAAATCTTCAGCGTAAATACATAAAAACTCTGAAGTATACAATACCAGTCCTAACAAAACCCACGGTGTTGTTATGGGTTCAGTGATGTGAATCTTTATGGACCCAATTGTCAATCATGACGTTTTTATGCAAATCAAGTCCCTATAATCCATCAAACCTACAGTGTATATTTAGAGTCAATCATCTAAACCATGAGCACTCCCTCAAGAACCAGAACCAGTCCCCAGACACCTTGGTTTCCCCCCAGACCAAGCCCCCAGGCCCCTTGGTTTCTATCCATAACCAATCCTCTGAATTCTTGGTGTCATCAAGGGTGCACCCTTCAGTTGTATTCAAAAATCAGTCCCCAAGCTGCTGGGTTTCCACCAAGAATCAGTCCCCAAACCCCTGGGTTTCTATCAAGAATCAGTCCCCAAACCCCTGGGTTTCTATCAAGAATCAGTCCCCAAACCCCTGGGTTTCTATCAAGAATCAGTCCTCAAACCCCTGGGTTTCCACCAAGAATCAGTCCCCACACCCCCTGGGTTTCCACCAAGAATCAGTCCCCACACCCCCTGGGTTTCCACCAAGAATCAGTCCCCACACCCCCTGGGTTTCCACCAAGAATCAGTCCCCAAACCCCCTGGGTTTCTATCAAGAATCAGTGACCAAGCACCTGGGTTTCTACCAAGAATCGGTCCCCAAGCCCCTCGGTTTCTATCAAGAATCAGTCCCTAAGATCCTCGGTTTCTATCAAGAATCAGTCCCCAACCCCTCGGTTTTCACCCAGAACCAGTCCTCAGAACCCTTAATGTTATTGTGGGTCTACTCTTGGGTTTCCATCCAGAACCGAGCCCCCGAACCGTTTCCATCTAGAACTAGTCCTCAGAACGTTTGTTTTCAACCAGATCCATCGTCCAGATCCCTCAGTTTCCTTCCCGAACCAGTCCTCAGACCCCTTGTTTTGAACCAGTCTTCAAAAGCCTGAGTGTTATTATGGATTCATTCCTTAGGGTTTCATCATGAACCATTCCCCAGAACCCTCAGTTGCCATCTAGAACCAGTCATCAATACCTTCAGTGTCCTTACAAAACCATCACTAATAGAATGGTTCTCAAAATCATTGGAGCCAGATCGCCTCACCATGTAGTCCTAGAACCTGCAGTATTCATACAACACCAGTGATCCAAATCCTGGTGTTTTCATTTAATAACACTACTCTCTAAACTGGAATTCTTCAAACGTTTATTTTTTTAGGTAGAACCTTTAGTTTCCATCTACAGGCAGTCATCAAACCCTTCAGTGTCTCTACGGAACCAGTCCTCAAAACTCTCAGTGTTCCTGTCAATTCTCAGATCCTTCTGTATCCATACTTAAGCGGTCTGCAAAACCTTCTTAGTAGAGAATAAATCCTCTAAACCTGCAGTTTCCAATCCACCAACCTACAAAACCCGCTACAGTTCCAGTCCTCCACATTTTTTTTTTCTGCCTGTAACCTGCCCTCTGGGACAATACGAGGGCCTAAACAGAACCTGCCATTAGGACCCAAAGTGTCCGCAGAGAACCTGCCAGAACCTAGAATCGATGTGTAAGCGACTGATTCTGCTCTGGTCCATCATCACACCTGCAATATGGAGGCTAATTCAAACCAAATATCCCTTCCCTCCTCTATCTCTCCGTCTGTTTGTAACACTCTCTATTTTTCCCCTTCCTGTCCATCCTGTGCATATATAACACCACATGCACATTACAGACACCGAAGAACAAAGAGCTTTGAAGATAGAGGACTGGCGACTGGCCCTTATCACAGCCGTGATTTGTCTTCGTGCATGTTCAGAGCGCCTTTTACGACTTTTCAACTACAGACCCGGAGGCTTTGACCTTCTAGTTTTTTGTCCTTTTGTAAATATTTACTTCTGATATCTTAACACCGCAGAGGAAGCCCTTTACTTTTACGAGTCCTTCGTCGAGACACATTTCATTCCCGACGACGAACGGCGAATATCAACGACAGCTTGGTTTGTCAGGAAATCGAAGCAAAAACAAAAGGAGAAAATTCCTTTTTACTGTCTGGCGAATACGTTCGATTGTTATTTCTTTGGCCATAAGATATAATCGCGTGTATCAACCCTGTGTGTATGAGAGAAACTGTACGTACAAACGTGTGTCTTATGTTTTTGTTACAATGTCTGAGGCAGCTCCAGTGACTGTTACCTCCTGTTTGATATTTTATAATTTTGGATCTTTGCTATTTTTATTGTTGGCTTTGAAGTTTGCGTAGATTAGTTTGTTCCTCACCACTCCGTGTGCAGACACGCATTTGAGGCAGCGCTGTAAAAACAAACAAACAAACAAACAAACAAACAAACAACACTCCAGGTCCTTCAAGATAGGGGAAAGGGGAGCTAAAAGTGTTCCCTTTAACGTTATTCCAGGTTCTGTTTCCCCTGTTCGCCAAGTCCTGACCTCAGCCAGGAGTCGAGAAGAAACAGGCCAGACCTGATAAGTGCACTGAAAATGTTGGAAACACTGACACCTTACTGGGGGTTGAGAGAACTGCACGACTCTCAGAGCTGTCGACTATATGGCACTTCTGCACTAATGTACTAATGGACATCAGGAATGGCTGTGAAGTAGACTCGGGAGACGCTAGCGCACGTAGCTGGCCTGAGACTTGCTAAACTGAGCAAAAGGCACTGATCTCCCTTCAGGTTGATTTCAGATGACCTGAGAGGACGTGTTCATTTCAACTAACGTGAGTTTACAGTCGCGATATTTAAAGAAGAACTTCACTCAAATATGCTAACAACGCTAGCGGGCACACGTTATTGCTAAAGCCAACTGTATATTCGATGAAAAAAAGAGTTCTTTAATGGTTCTTCCAAAAAAAAAAAAAAAAAACCCCAACGTTGTACTTCAAACCCTTTCTGATAGTGTTCTACGGACATTTGTAAAAAGTTCATCTCGAGGAACAACCGGAAAAAAAAAAAACCTTAAGCGTTCAAAATCTTCGGCTGTATATTTGAAACAAATTAAAATAAACCACCTTTAAACACAGTTGTAAACAGACTTTTAGAAGAAAATGGTTCTTTAGTGGTTGTTCCAAAAAAATTGGAACCCTTTGTAATAGGGAAAAACTGTTTAGGTATGGGTTCCTGCAGTGGGACAGCTGAAGAACCCATGAAGGTCGAAACATATAAGAGTGTATATTTCGGACAAGCGAAAAATAACTACTGCCAAACACGGTTGTAAGGACATTCTCGGAAAAAAAAATAAAGTTCTTCAAGTTTTCTTACAAAAACGGGGCCTGTATCCTGATCAGAACCATTCTGATTAGGATATACTCCAAGAATGGATTTTTTTTAAGGTTCCTCCTGTGGGACAACTGAAGAACCATTACGGGTTCAAAGATTTATATGGATCATTGGAGTCACCTTTAAGAGAAACACTTAAGTGTTCCCCCAGAAGGACAACCGAAGGGTTCAACTTCCTTTCCAGATTTTCTGAAAAACATTTTGTTGTATGGTTCTTCATAGAACCTTCGTTGTTCGACCAGCGACACATAGGGCGCGTCTCAATCAGCTCCCTAGTTCAGTAGTCAGGGCGCCGATCAGGGACTCGGCCGTTTTAAGTTCTGTCTCGATCACAAAATCCATCCAGTGCACCGGAATGTTCGCTCCCTAAAAAAAAAATCCCACAATGCACCGCAAAAACCGGGGAGCATCGATGCTCTCTATGTTTCCTTACTGGAAATAACGACGTCATATTTCCCGAAGCCTCTCTCTCGGCCAACTTCCACGAGCTACAAACGTAAGTAGCTCGTCATCGTCGTTGTATCTCTCAAACGATTACTTACATCCGGAGATTTTTTTTATTTATCCGACGTCATATATACGGTTTGTTCGAGTCTGACGACTCTTAAGTGTTTAATGAGTTTAACATATTCCCTAGCTCGCCTACGATCCTGCTTGAAGTACCACGACAAAAACGCGTGCGATTAGGCGAGCAAACTTATACGACGTATAACGTCAGAAATATTTCGGCTCTGCCCGTCGTCGATAGACGCCAGTGGTGACGTTTTACACCGCGAGTACGTAGTCACGTCGCCGTAAATTGTGTCCCGGTGTGTAGCGAGCCAAGGTCCTTACCAGCGCCCCAACTCGTGTAGACGATATATATACCGATTCCCCACCTAGGGAGATGACTGAGACGCACCCATATCAAAGAACTCCTCATGTAAACTTTTTACAGAGAGCGTTTACTCAATAAAAGGTGGCCGTGGGTGTAGAACAGGCATCCTGACATCAACCAATGGTTAATTAACGGACAATGGCGCAATAGCGGCAGTGGAGCAGTCATGTGCTATTTGAACCAATCAGAGACAGCGGGTGTGTCTCATACTACCTTGGTTTATATTTATATTTAAAGAAATGTATTTGACACACAGGCGGCTTAACTAGCTCATTCGCTAAGATGAGTGTTAGCATATTTTGAGTGAAAATGCTTCTTTAACACGGGTTATTGACCAGCTCCGGAATGGCTGCAACGTTACTTTCCTGTCAAAAGCAATTGAACGTCGAAAAAAAAAAAAAAAGCAGCGTTGATAGAATTCACGTAAAATCTAGACGATAGCAACTCGTTTCGGCTCCGCCCGCCTGCTCAGCGAGGCTCCGCCCCTCCGTATAGTCACGAACAGCGACGTCTAAGTCAAAAGCCTTGAGTTGCGATCGTCCTTTTTAAGCAGCGTTTTTGTATATTCCGCATGAGCCATGCAAGTGCATGAATTGCGACTGAAAAACATGGCGTGCGGTTACAGTCGCACGGTGATTTATAAAATAACGATCACGTACGATTACTCTTGACGGGAAAATAACTTCAAATACCACAAAATGGACGCTCGAGATGGCTCCCGTTTAATTGTCGTCGGGTTTTTTCCCTCTGAATCTTTTTCGTTTCTGTTCATATCAAAACCAAACCAAACCAAACGAACACTGACCAGCAGTCCAGCCCAAACCTTCTTCTCTACAGCGCTTACGGTGTTTTCTTCTCTTCGTCCTGAGACGCGTAGAGCGCCAGTTTGGCGTCTCTCTTTCTGTAAAAAACGAAAGCGAGGTGATCGGTGTAGTGTCGTTCTGTCGCCGTGTCTTCTCCGTGTGGGACACTAAGCCTTCACGCTTTTCCTATGCAAGCAAAAACGAAAACGAAAACGAAACAAATAAACCCTACCTGAAAAGCTTCCGCTTGTGCCGGAGCCTCAATTCAAACCACAGCAGCGAAGATCACCGTGTTTCTTACTATCGGAGTCAATTATTATTATTTTTTAAACAAAAAAACGGGATTTGTAATCTAAACTGCAAACTGAAAATTCTGACATGAAGTCATTGAGGTTTTTGTTTTTTTTTTGTACTGTATGCTGTATTGTTATAACATATTAAGATCGATTGTAAAAATGGCATGTATATTAATTCTACACAACCGTATTTATTATTGTCACACATGTATATACGAATAGATATATAGATATATATAGATATATAAATATATATATCGATGTTTAGATACGTCTCAGGCCTGAAGCTGAGGTCCGAGAACCGTTTTTTTTTTTGTTGGTTTTACTAAACGAGATCAATGTTTTCAGGTCCTTTGTATAGGTCTTTTATTTTCCTCTCTAACGTAGTCTGAAGGTATATCTGCTCGCCAAAAGCCTTTATATACAGAGTTGTACAAAGGCACTGACTTAGTAGGCGTGGTGATTTTTTATGCACTGAACTCCATTTCCCAGAAGGCACCAGTCCTCGTAGGTCGGGGTTTTACGAAGCCGAAGGAGCCGCGCGGGTGGGGTTTGTAGTTTTTAAAGGGACTCTGTGCCTGTCGCGCTTAGAAGTGTTCACTAATACTGTAAGTGTGCGATTATTTCTTTCAGCTAAAACATTTCAGCATGTTAACAGTGCCTTTTTTTTCTTCTTTTTTTTTTCCTTCACACGGCATTCAGAACACACTCCTTCCTTTTGCCTTTTTGGAGATTTTTATATTGTCCTTTTTGTGTGTATGATATTGTTTTTGTTTCATTTTTTTTTTAATTTGATGTCATGTTTTATTCTGCACATGCGTTTAATAACCTACGGAGCGGGACGTGTTTTGTAAAACTCTCACTCTGTGGAATTCTGAGAGGTTCGCCGTGTGGTCCTGCTAACATTAACGTCTTTTTATTATTATTATTATTATTATTATTATTTGATTTTATTTTTAAACAATGTCCTGTTTTGTGTGAATTTTAGCTGTACATAAGAATTCTTCACTGAAACATAACTATGATAATTGTCTTTTAATGCACTGTTATTGCTAAGCTATTTAGTGGCAACTGAAAAAAAAAAAAAGAAGTATTTAATGTTTTTTATTGTCTTGTTTAGGCACTAAAGATACGGCAGTTATATAAAAGCTAGGCAGCGCTCTTTTACAGAGTTCTTATTGTAAATGCGTAGAAATATAAAGCCTCTGAATGTTGTATGCAAATAAGCGAGCGGAGCCTACAGGCCTTTTTTTTGCGGGGTGGGGGTGGGGGTGGGGAGGGGGGGGGGGTCCGGAGGATGCATGTATTTGTCGTTTTTAAGTACAGTTTTAATGAAAAAAAACCCACAGCACTTAAAACATCACGGTCAGCACGTTTGCGTCCCGACAGAGCGCCCGACGGTTCGGTTCGGTTCTGTCCCAATTTAATCGCACGGATCTTTGGTTTAAACTCTGATTTCACAGAAATGATTCTTATGCTCCTGTTTTACTTACTTAAATACACGTTTACCTTGAAGTCCACTGCTAATGTTAGCTGATCTGTTTTGGTGTCTTCCTAAATTCCTCCTATTATTATTAAAATAAATAAACAAACAAACAAAAAAACATGCTAAATTCATCCAACAGATGCGACCTTGGAGACTTACAGACATAAGAAAGTGTCTCAGGCTTTAGCATATTAAAAAATGAAGACTTCTCTTGTGCACTTTTGTTAGTATAATTAATTTTAATTTGATAGAATCGGACCTTCACTTGACTGTATTGAAACTTAATACTCTTACTCCATTTTTATTTTTATCCTTAAAGCTAGAAATCTGAGCTCATAGCACAAAAAAATTATTATTATTATTATTATTATTATTATTATTATTATCCACAATCTACAAATCCATTCAGTCACATTTCTGTGGGTTTCCACTTTATTTATTAACCATTTTATATCCCATTAAATCCATTCGAATTTGTATTTATAATACACCACAACCAACCGTCCATACTCAAGGACATTTTATCTGTTAGTCTTATCTGTTATTTATACAATAAAATTACTCATAATCGAAATAAAAACTTAAATCTCATGAAATTTGATCCCATTTCCAAACTCTAACCAAATTAACGGCTTGTAGTCCCTAAACATAACTTTCCTATTTTCTTTCGTACGAATTGAGCCGTACGAGTCGTTACAAATTTGCCAGAGTGAGACCATGTTAAAGACAAAAAAAAATAAGTAACATCGTAAAAAACAAAAACAAAAAAACATCGTAACTTTCAGTCAAGTAAAACTATGTTGCTACGTCCACATTTAATCGCGATTTTAAGACCCTCGGTTTTACCTAAGTAGAACACTTTTCTGTCATTTTCCCCTGAAACCGAAGCTAGAAATTTTTATTTACAAGCCTGAAAATTGTTTCCGAAGCTTACAACTTGAAAGGGAGTTCACGTGCAACTTGTACGTTGGAAATGAGTATGTACAATTAGCATGTAGCATTAAACAAGCACTTCGACGAGAAATTATGATCTAACTAAGAATCAGTGAAACATACAGCATGTAGTGTACACCGGTTAGCTTAACGCTAGCTGATGTTATTCCTTACGAGAATTGTTGAGTTGTAACATCTCTGTAGTCAAGAGGGCACACCGAAAGGGAGGACGTGAATGTCGGGACGGAACCGTTGCCTGAAAACACACCGATTTACCAACATCCCGTATACAGATCCTGTGTGAATTACCTCACGTGTGAAGTAGCACTCACGGGTCTGGATTGATTGTCAATCTTTGGAAACGGATTATCGTAAACGGTTGGAATGATTGTAAATCCTGTCCGCATCGGAGGTGTGAACCTGACGTAAATATTCGACGTGAATATTAAATTATTAAGACATAATTTTAGTGAACATCTGATCGATTCGAGATAGTGCGACACAATCTTGTTAAACCTTCTCATTAGTAAAACCTGAATTGGCTCGAAAACGAAATTAATACCTGCTATTAATGTGCGCACGCGACCACCGTTCGAGTGATTTAAAAAAATAAATAATTGAAATCACTTCTTGAATGCCAAATTAACACATTTGCATTATAAGGCCCCGCCCTTTCCGATTGCGTATTCGTTAAAGCAAACGTACGCAAAGCGTAAATCAGGGCCTGAATGTGACGTGACTATATCAACCGAGACAATCCGCGTACACGCCTGAAGGAAATTCTGAATCCTGATTGGATGACTAATCCACTTGGATCTTACAAAAAAAAATGTTTTTTGTTTTTTTTTTAAAAAAGACACCATGAAAATGTTTAAATTCATGATGCATTTCAATATAATTCCATGTTAACTGTTTTTCTGCAGTGTTTTAGACTTAATTTAGTTACGGGTGCTAATTGATATGTGCACAGACGTTGTCTTGATACAGTTTTAATGCGTGTGTAATTGTTGTGTAACCACACACACACACACACACACACACACACACACACACACACACTGTTTTAACACACACAACAGACACGTACATTTCGTCCTGAAGTAGTTAAGGCAATAGCACAGTGCAGGAAAAAAGAATAAATTGATTTGTACTCCTGCCGCTAGTAGCTTCGTCGTCTTTTATTTCACTGTACAAAAGACTGTTAAAGGAGAAAAATGTCATGTATATTTATTTTATATCCTCTATTGTAATAAAAATCTCTTTTTTGCTTCACAGTGTCTGTTCAAGTGGGATCACAGGACAGGATTTTTCATATGTGGTCCTGTAAATACTTTACTGCTAACGCTAGGCAGCTAGCTAACTAACGTGAGCTAACCTGACAGGATTTCTGAGAAGAATTTTAGGTCGTATTTATATTTATGTTCATATTTACGTTTTTAAACTTATCTCAAGCTAGCGTGACAGAATTTCTGAGAGGAAAATCTCAGTAATGTTCATAAATGTTTATAAACTTCCCTGCTAACACTATCCAGCTAGCTAACGTGCTAGTGTAGCAGGATTTCCGAGAATAATTTTTTAAGTCATGTTCAAAATTGTTTGTAAAACTCGCTGCGAACGCTATCTCGCTGGCCAGCATATGATAATGTTTAGAGAATTGAGTATTCATAGATGTTAATAAGCATGCTAACTACTGCTTACCTGCTAACAGGTTTTCTGTGAAGTAATGTTCATAAAATGTTAATAAACTTCCCTGCTAATGCTATCTACATGCCTAACATAATCTTTGATTATATATTTGTTATATACAGTTGCTTAAATACTTTGCTGCTAATGAACATAGGACCCTGGGAATTTACCGGGAAGTTCGTATTTACAAGTTGGGAAGTCATAATTACGACATCAGGTGCATTCAAGTCATTTTTTTCGGAGCAAGATGACGGTGTTCCCTCTTTTAACTACAAAAAAATACGGCAAGGTTTTTTTTAAAAAAATCTCTATTTCTGGAAAATGAAGAGCAAAGAATGCTCATCAGGTGTTCACGCTCCCGAGAACTAAACCCTTTTTTTGTGTTCCATTAAATGATTTGTTATAAGTGGTTTTCTAAATGATTTACTACTAATGCAAACCGGCTAGCTAACATAAGCTTTATGAGACGTCCTCTCAGATATTCCTCTCAGAAATCCTGTCAGGTTAGCTCATGCTAACCCAAAGCCCTGATTACTTAGCTTCTACTGCCCAGGTTTGTGTTTTTGCATGATCAGTTAGTGCACAATAGAAAATGATGATGTTTCTTGTGTTTGCAAAAGCATTTTATTTGTGAAAAAAAAAAAAAAAATCTTAATATCATCCTCATGTCTTCTCTTTTACTGTAATTACAGTTTCTCTTTCTGCCACAGGGTGTCACTGGTCATGTTCTCTATTCGCGATACGGACCAGTGGGTCGTCAGATCCCTTCCCAGTGTGTGTGTGTGTGTGTGTGTGTGTGTGTGTGTGTGTGTGTGTGTGTTAAAGGGTCAGCAAGACCTGTTTGTTAGACACAGTGACTCTCCTGCATCATTAGGTAACACAGTACACCAGTACTCAAACACACTCACACTTTCCTCACAAATATTTGTGATTTAAACTTTGATTCTAAACTATGACTTTTAACTAGCATGCTAATTATCATGTACGGCTTGGTACAGCGATAACTTCCACAGCGCTGCTGAATTCTGGATTCTGATTGGTCCGAAGGCGTTGATTCATTTTCTATAACGGCAGCTCTGACAGTAGCGCAGCTCCAAATCACAGGTTTATGTTAATTGTCAGAGCCATATCGACGTGTAGTTCTCATCTGGTGTCTCATTGAATCCTGGCCAGTACCTGGATGGGAAACCTCCTGGGGAAAACTAAGGTCGCTGCTGGAAGTGGTATTAGTGAGGCCAGCAGGGGGCGCTGACCCTGTGGTCTGTGGGACGGGGACACTATACTGTAAAAACAGCACCGTCTTTCGGATGAGACGTTAAAACCGAGGTCCTGACTCTCTGTGGTCATGAAAAATCCCAGGACATTTCTCGTAAAGAGTAGGAGTATAACCCCGGGGTCCTGGTGAAATTCCCCCATTGGCCCTTATCTATCACGGCCCCCTTATAATCTCCATCCCTGAATTGGCTACTGTCCTCTCCACCAATAGCTGGTGTGTGGTGGGCGTTCTGGCGCACTATGGCTGCCGTTGCTCCATCCAGGTGGATTCTACACACTGGTGGTGGTTGAGGAGATCCCCCCACACACGCCATACACACCATGTAAAGCGCCTAGAGTGTCTAGAAAAGCTCTGTATAAATGTAACTGTAATGCGCTCGTTCTAACATCGTCATCGTTTCTATAGTAACAGATATGCTTTAGTATAGTACGCTTTCTCGGTAACACGACAAGCTGGAATTTTCATTTGCCTTATTAACTTCCAAGAGCGAGAGAAAAGAGGGAACGACTGTTTATAGCCGCTATAACGCAAGTTATACCGTTAAATGCAACCATAAATGGATAAGAGGTCTCGTAAGTAAGAC
Source organism: Ictalurus furcatus (assembly GCF_023375685.1). Taxonomy (NCBI): domain Eukaryota; kingdom Metazoa; phylum Chordata; class Actinopteri; order Siluriformes; family Ictaluridae; genus Ictalurus; species Ictalurus furcatus. The sequence continues at coordinate 2,795,359 of NC_071256.1, forward strand.
ATTTTATGAAATTTCCTGTCAGATTTGTTTATGTTAGCCACCGAACTAGCATTAGCGGTAAGGATCGCAGACATTTACAACTGTAGCTTTAAAAAGTTACCTCAGGTTAGCTCATTTTAGCTAGCTGGCTGCTTTCAGCTGATGTTTCAGCAGGGTTTAAACATGTCTTGTTTTCTGAAATATCCTGTCGCGCTTGTTAAATATCTAACTACAATTGTAGACTTTAAAAAGTTACCTCAGAAATGAGCTTAAATGAATAGCATTAGCAGAAAACATCAATGAATATTGCTTAAAGTGAAATCCTCACAGGTCAGATCATATTAGCCGTCTACTAGCTAACATCACGTAGATGGATAGGAACCTGGAGCGAGGACGGTGTAGTGTAAAGGTGACAAAGAAATAAAGGGAGACTTTAAAAAGACAGGGTTTAAAAACTATGATTATAAACGATGAAGAATGTGATAAATAACAAAAAAGCACACGATGTACTCACACGAACGGACAGATTTCAGGAGTAATATATTTATATTACCCACAGATGACAGTCGAATTATATTAACTCCTCGTGTGTAATAATTTTACTTATAAAGTATGTTCCGTTTTGGTTCCAGCATCGGAAAGTGCTTCGCATGAAACCGAGCAAACGTTAAAGTTAATGATGAGGAATGAATAAATAAATAAATAAATAAATAAAGCAACCAGCACTCGTTAATGACATTAAACATAACCTTTTAACAGCGTGTCTGTGGTGGAATGTTTCTGCTTGGGATTAGCGTTACGGAGTCGCCGTGATCCCGCGAGGGCCGGTGTCAGCTTCTGGAATGTTCTGTCTCATGTGTCTGATCACTAACGGGGATTAGAGGGGGAGCAGATTCCTGACCACATTACACACACACACACACACACACACACATACGTTCACACTGACCCAAAGCTTAATTGTACCTGGGAGTCCTTTTAACATGTATCCATCATCATACGAGTGTATTGTTGTATTATCTAACAATTAAGTGAGACCGAAGCAGGCACATATTACAAACTGAACCTTTTAAACATAAAATGACAGATTATTAAATATATCAATTTTATTTCTGTCAACTTACAGTGGCTACCTAATTAACAAATAAGTTGAACCTTTTAACTCGCCAAGAGGACGCACAGTTTGAGAAAGCCTACAAATAAAAATGGCTTTTTAAAAAAATTTTTTTCCCTTAATTTACATTTTAAGAAACATGCAGGTCGGGCTCATGCGTTACAGAGAACTGAGATTCCGCAATAATTATCTTTTCACTTTGCAGTTTATCCTAGTGAGGGTTGCGGTGACCAAGATGAACCTCTACTAAAGTGTGCAGAAAGAAAGGATCTGCTCATGATCCAAAGCGTGCAAGCTCTTCTGTGAAACATGGTGGAGGTAGTGTCATGGCTTGGGATTTGCATGGCTGCTTCTGGAACATTCTCACTCATCTTTATTGATGATGGAACTCATGGTGGTGGCAGCAGAATTAGTTCGGAAGATTTACAGGAACATTTTGTCATTTCGAGAATTGAGAGAACCTGGAGGAAACCCACATGGACTGGGAGAACACGTGAAACTCCATTCAGACAGTAACCCGAGCTCAGGATCGAACCCTGTGGACCCTGAAGCTGTGAGGTGGCAATGATACCTGATGCACCACTTCAGCATTGCGCAAGAGTTTTTTTTTTTGTCGTAGCGAAGACGGATCTACAAGGACCAATCAGAAAACACCACCTTGAATCATGATTGGTCAGTGTCACACGGGTGCTGCTTAAAATACTCTTAAAAATAAACTTTTATTTAGCTTCTCGTCATCCAACGAACAAAAAATAATTCAGTACAGGTAATCTTGCCAAAATCTGATGCAGTGGACAGAGATTTGGTTTAACACACTAGGATTCCTTTAATACCATATAACATTGTTGTTATTATTATTATGTGTTTTTTTTTTTGCACTGTGTAGAAGGGAGACCTTTGGTTTGGCAGGTACGCTACGAGCAGGTTGGTGAGTTTCTGTGAAAGCGCCGGCCAACTCGGTTACAGCCCGTGCTGGACAGCGGGTCGAGCCGTCGCTCAAAAGCCTCTTTGTTGGGAACCCAGAGCGTGACTCATCAAATACGAGCATGTGTAAGAGAGAGAGAGAGAGAGAGCTGGAAACAGAGTGCAAGGCGATCATGCCACCCACACAAGTTCCTAGGAGTCAGCGTGTGTGAGTAAAGGATTCTCAGGATTCCGTTTTGCTGAGTCAGTGGATAAGACAAACAACTAAAGGTACTGGACAGATTTTCCTCTCATCTGCTGGGGGTAGGTTTGGGTGCGGTGTTGGGGGGAACGACTCTTTTTTCCCCACGCTTTGTGTGTCAGAAGGTCTCTGTGGGTTACTCTGTGTGTGTGTGTGTGTGTGTATGTGTGTGTTGGACTCAAAATGCCAAATGCCAAGTATCCGCCCAGCTGACAGAGAAACAAATGCGTGCTGGTCTTTCCAAACGGTTTCTCACAATAGATGTAAGGTGTTAGCAAGCGACGGTAACCGGGCCACGCTCGGCTGCAGTGTGGCGCAAAATGGGTTTAAGGGGAGCTCCGAATTCAATGAAGGCTAGTTGTAATATTCCACAAATGACTTTTAAATGCATAAAATTTAGACATTAGTGTGTACATTATAAATAAGGGTTGGTAAGAACAGTTAGATCTAATGCCGTAGAAGGTCCGAGACAAGTTAGTTCCTGTTCTCACCTACATTACAGCTGCCATAAAATAACGCATACAAATAACGCACCCCGTCTGACCAATCAGATTCGAGCATTCAACCGCACTGCGGCATACTCCAAGTTGTTACGTCATAGTAACGCTTACTACAGATTAATACACGGCCGGGAATTAGCGTGCACGTCTGTTCTGTCTCGGCGCTGCTTCTCTATTAAACCGTCAATGTTTATACAGTTATATATTAACATATGTGCAACTGAAAACAACTAAAATAAGCGGTCTTAGCTAGACTTGGTTTAGTGTATGAAGTTGATTATTATCCAATAAAACTAGCTGTAAAGACAAAATGAGAGCGAGTAGGAGTTGGAAAAAACATAGCTTCGACATTTTTTAGAAACGTGTGAAGTTTTTTTTTTGTGTGTATTCACGTCGCACACTCCTGGGCAAGAAAAAAAAATAAGGGGGGGGATCCAAAATACCAAAATAATAAGCTTTTAATAGTTTTAACAACAAATCATTAGTCAGGAAATTAGAAAGAATTAGAAAGAGGTGAAGTAACTTAGCATGGGAGAGATTCTGATTTCTTCTGATTTTTACGCGTTGTGGAAAAATTTTATTTAATTTTTTTTAATGAATTTATTATTATTTTTTTAAACTTTATTTTCATTTTATACACCCAGACATGTGTTCGTTTGAATTGTACACCGAACATTTTAATCATGACGACGATTTTCCCTTCGCGTACCAGAATTCTTACATATAAGTGAATTCCCCAGTTTTCTAGTTTTTTTATTCCCCCACAAAAACTGTTCTCAGGAGTGTATTTGTTTAATTCTTTGCTAATTTTCTGACCAATGTTTTGTCCGTTCAAAGCTAAAAAAAAAAAAAAAAAAAAAAAATAAAAAGTGTACCATTTTGTGAGCGTTACTCTATCTTGGTAAAAAAAAAAAAATTAGCTTAGCTTCAATAGCTGAAGAAACGCGTTTCCTGCTCGCGCGGGTCCTTTAAGAAAGAGTGAAGTCTCGCGAGAGCCGCGCGTGCGGCCGCCATATTGCGCGACAGTTATTTTGATTCGTATGTGTCGGAAGCGAGGAAAAAAAAGAGAAAAAAAAAAAAAGACGAGAAAAGAAAAGACCGTGGGGGGGGAAAAGGAGAAAATAAAACAGCGTGAGGATTAAAAGAAGAAGAAGGAGAAAAGTCGTCTAACTGTTTCTTATTTATAAAAGAAACGCAAAATAAAGAAAGGAACGAAATCCCCGAGTGGGTGAAACATTGAGCGGGCGGCTGACGGATGGACTCGGTGTCCCCCCCGGACTCTGAAGTAAAGTTACGCCGTCCTCAGCGCACTTAGGCCCGGCTCCGAGTTCCTCCTCCTGCCCGGCCCTGACACTGACACTGAGACGGAGAGAAGAAGCCTGGGTCTCGGGCGGTTCTGGTGTGGAAGGCGGCCCGGGGAGCGGCGGCGGACACGGACACGGTAAAAAAAAAAAAAAAAAACAACAACAACAACCCCAAATAAACCCACAACAACCTTCATTGTTAAGATATTTTGTAAAAATATAAACTTTGTTCGAAAGAAAGCGAACTATTTATCAGGCCTAAAAGTAAACTGTCGTTTTTTTTTCCCTCCTGTTAGCTTGAAGCTGTGTGCAAAAAAAAAAAAAAAAAAAAAAAAGTTCAGCTGGAAAAAAAGTTTTCCACATGACGGATTTATAGCAAACCACAGCTCTGTAGCTCGTCTGGAAAAGTCTGGAATGTTTATAAATGTGCGTTTAAACTTTATTTCATTTTATTTTTTTTAGTTTAAATGCAGGCTTTTTTGTTTTTGTTTTTGTTTTAAACGTCCGCACTGAGCTTAGCTTTCTGCTAATCTCTCCTGTCTCTACAGCTCGTGCATATGCATGGGGATGTTTGTTTGTTTGTTTTCTTTTAATTACATAATTTAATTTTATGTCAGAAGATAGAGTGTGAAATGATCTTTATTTATGATATGATAGATTACAGGACGTTTTGTTATTAGTTTATTATTATGAAAGTGTTTGGGGTTCATCTCGGTCTGTCATGTCACATTCTACACTTGTGAAGTCCTCATGTTGTAGTGTCATGTCATGAAGAAGAATAAGAAGAGTATTAATAATAGTAATAATAGTAATAATAATAAGCTTTATGGGTAGTTGGGTGAAAATACTGTGCAAGCAATAGTAAAATAAAAAAGAAAGAAAGAAAAGTTTTCATACAGAAAGTTCCAGAAAGTGTTTACAGCTGCAGCAAATGAATTTCTACTCTTCACTTTAACCCTAGTCTCTGTGGCATTTTATTATTAGTTTTATATCTTTTTTATTGCTTGTAAAATATTTTTAAAACGTACCGTGCACGATGCAATTTGTAAAGCGCTTAAAAATGGAACAATCATGAGAAGAAATAATTGTCGTATTCGTTCGTGATGCGTGTTTTTTAAAAAACAAACAAACAAAAAAAAAGGAATAATAATAATTTGATTACCTTTTTACTTTTCGAATCGACAGCAAATGTGGTGTGGTATGTTGTATTGATTATTGTAATAATAATAATAATAATAATAATAATAGAAACGAAGCAGAATTGTAGTCTAATCTTACGGCTCTGATTTGGTGCTCGCTCCGCCCCTTTTCACGATGTCATCGCCGGTCGGTTTACGGACGCAGCTGCACGCTCCGTGTATAACGTTCTGGACGTTAAACTCCACACGAGACGTGAGAAGTTGGCGGTTATACGTCGTCACGCTCGTGTCTTTTCTGGCTTTGCGCCATCCGTATTGACGAGAAATCCGGCGTAGGAGCAGCGGTGCAGACTCTTAACGTCCCAGGATGCATTGCAGCTCTACGACGCAGAGGCTTGACGATCTAGGAGTCGGAGACGAGGAGAGAGAGCTGAGGCTAAAGCAGTACTGAAGCGCCGCCGCAGCGCCGTCTTTAATTAGAGATGAGACGAAGGGGAAATCGCGCCGCTGTCGGAGCGGCATTGTGGGTAACGTCGTTAAACAACGCGAACCGAACAGGACGAGCTTGAAGGTCGTCGAAGATCACGTGGATTTTATTTGGATGTTTAATGACCAAGGGTCACGACATCCACGCTGTATTCCCGGAAACGTGTTTCAGGACAGAATTGACCGGGATATCGATGTTTTATTGTCGAGTCATGCCGGGTTTTCCCAGAGCACCGAGATACGGCCGTACCGCGGCGTTTGCTGGATAATAAAGGGTAATAAAGCGTCCCGTTACGTAGCTCGAGTGATACGAGGTTTACGTGACGTCTCATTCGAACTGACTGTATGTATTTTTATTTACTTTGCTTTGATTTTCCATGTAGGAAGGTAAAACTCAGGCTCACTACGGATGTCCTTGTTTGTATTTCGGTTTCGTTTGCCGAGGTGACGCGTACGCCGTCTCTCCTCGCAGTCCGTGACATTTAATTAAGCAAAGAGTTGACCTCTCGGTTAATTAAGAGAAGCTCGCAGTGATGAATAAGATGTTAATCCCAAGAGCGAGCTGTTCTGCGCGGCGCCGATTAAAATGGGACGTGCGTGTAGAATTTGACGTCGGCGTGGTGTTAATAAGCACGTGTGAGTGTGTGTGTGTGTGTGTGTGTGTGTGTGAGGTTTTTGCGCGCGAGTATAAGGCCTTTTGTTGGATGTGTTTCCTAAATGATGTTTTGATTCCCTTGTAATTATCTTAAACTTTCCCTGAAGTGAGCAGCGACTTGGCCAAAGCTTTACTACCTGACCGATTCTCCGTACAAACGGAGACAACCTAACAATTTTGTATATTTCCCCAATTCTACGCAGATTAGGTACGACTGTAAAGCAACGAATCGAAACGACTATCTGGAGGGACTCCTCCGACCGATCCTACGGCGTGATGGCCGAACGCAGCGGGCTGGTGAGAAAGGGATCCGTGTTTATTACGGGTGGCACGAAGGCTGTCGCGCGAGCGTTGATTCCTAAACTCGGACACGTGTGCGTGCGGTGTTGAGTCTCAGCTGGTTGATCAATACTGTATCAGTAATTAATATAATCATTTTCTTTAAAATCCTACTACTTTCTAAAACAACATTTTTATAAACTGAAGAGCAGGAAGGAAAAGAAGAGCGGCGCACTGGGAGATGCGCTCGAGTCTCATTTATAATCAAAATCAACCCCAACGAAAAGAAACCCATCGTCTAAATAAAACAAACGCGTGAAAACGCTCGTATGAGCGAGGTGTCCTGATCTGGAGGAGGGCTTTATTTTAATGACTTTTATGGCTGGTGGCATTTAAACCTTTTATTTACATCCTGCTCCCAATTTTTGGCTTCAGAGTTAAACAGTAATGCAGGTGAGCGTTAGAGAAAGCTTGTGAATTAGATCATGATTTAGATGTTCAATTATTTATGTTTTTATTTATGTTTTAACTCCGTCTGGTGATCTATTTAACTCCGCCACTCTCTCACGCTGCCGCGCTGTCGCTCTCTCACGCTGCCGCGCTGTCGCTCTCTCACGCTGCCGCGCTGTCGCTCTCACACGCTGCCGCGCTCTCGCACTCTCGCGCTGTCGCTCTCTTACACCGCCGCGCTGTCGCTCTCTCACGCTGCCGCGCTGTCGCTCTCTCACGCTGCCGCGCTGTCGCTCTCTCACGCTGCCGCACTCTCGCGCTGTCGCTCTCTTACACCGTCGCGCTGCTAGTCTCTCACGCTGCCGCGCTGTCGCTCTCTCACGCTGCCGCGCTGTCACTCTCTTACGCCGTCGCACTGCTAGTCTCTCACGCTGTCACGCCGTCGCTCACGCTGTCGCGTGCTCACGCTGTCACTCTCTCACACTGTCACACTCTTACGTGGTCATGCCGTCACTCTCTTACGCTGTCAGTCTCTTAGACGGTCACGCTGTTGGTCTCTCACGCTGTCGCTCTCTTACGCTGCCACGCTGTTACTCTCTTACACGGTCACCCTCTTACACGGTCACGCTGTCACTCTCTTACGCGGTCGCTCTCTTACGCGGTCACGCTGTCGCTCTCTTACGCTGCCACGCTGTCACTCTCTTACACGGTCACCCTCTTACACGGTCACGCTGTCACTCTCTTACACGGTCACTCTCTTACGCGGTCGCTCTCTTACGCGGTCACGCTGTCGCTCTCTTACGCGGTCACACTGTCACTCTCTTACGCGGTCGCTGTCTTACGCGGTCACGCTGTCGCTCTCTTACGCGGTCACGCTGTCGCTCTCTTACGCGGTCACGCTGTCGCTCTCTTACGCGGTCACCCTCTTACACGGTCACGCTGTCGCTCTCTTACGCGGTCACCCTCTTACACGGTCACGCTGTCGGTCTCTTACGCGGTCACCCTCTTACACGGTCACGCTGTTGCTCTCTTACACGGTCGCGCTCTCACATGATCACGCTCTCGCGCTCTCACATGGTCACGCTGTCGCTCTCTTACACGGTCACGCTGTCACTCTCCTACACGGTCACGCTGTCACTCTCTTACATGGTCACTCTCTTACACGGTCACGCTGCCACTCTCTCACACAGTCACTCTCTTACACTGTCACTCTCTTACACGGTCATGCTGTCTCTCTCTCACAACGTTGCTCTCCTACACCGTCGCCCTCTCACGCCGTCACACTCTCACAGTCACGCTGTCATTCTCTTACACGGTCACACTGTCGCTCTTACGCTGCCACGCTGCCGCTCTCTCGTGCTGTCGCTGTCTCTCTCTTACACGCTGTCTGGTTTTCTGTTTAACTCTGTCATGCTGTACCTCACTCTCTCACACTCACTCTGTCGCTCTCTCGCTCTCACAATATTGCTTTGTCGCTCTCCCACTGTCGCTCTCTCACGATGTCGCTTTGTTGTTTTTGCTCTCTCCCACTCGCTCTCTCCCTCTGTCGCTGTCTCACAATGTCGCTTTGTCACTCTCGCTCTCTCACAATGTCGCTTTGTTGCTCTCGCTCTCTCTCACACTCACTCTTTCACACTCGCTTACTCGCACACTCGCTCTCTCACACTCGCTCTCTTGCTCTCTCACACTCGCTCTCTCACACTCGCTCTCGCGCTCTCTCACACTCGTTCTCTCGCTCTCACACTCGCTCTCACACTTGCTCTCTCGCTCTCTCGTGCTCTCTCTCTCGCTCTCTCATGCTCTCTCTCTCGCTCTCTCACGTTCCCTCCACACGCTCTCTCTCGCTCCCTCCACACGCTCTCTCTCGCTCTCTCACACCCGCTCTCTCACACCCGCTCTCTCACACTCGCTCTCTCACACTTGCTCTCTCCCACTCGTTCTCTCGCTCTCTCCCACTCGTTCTCTTGCACGCGCTCTCTCGCTCTCTCGCACGCATTCTCTCTCTCGCTCTCTCGCACGCATTCTCTCTCTCGCTCTCTCGCACGCATTCTCTCGCTCGCTCTCTCGCACGCATTCTCTCGCTCGCTCTCTCGCACGCATTCTCTCGCTCGTGCTCTCACACGCGCGCTCTCTCGTGCTCTCACACGCGCGCTCTCTCGTGCTCTCACACGCGCGCTCTCTCGTGCTCTCACACGCGCGCTCTCTCGTGCTCTCACACGCGCGCTCTCTCGTGCTCTCGCTCTCTCCCACTCGTTCTCTTGCTCTCTCCCACTCGTTCTCTTGCACGCACTCTCTTGCTCTCTCGCACGCATTCTCTCTCTCGCTCTCTCGCACGCATTCTCTCGCTCGTGCTCTCACACGCGCGCTCTCTCGTGCTCTCACACGCGCGCTCTCTCGTGCTCTCACACGCGCGCTCTCTCGTGCTCTCACACGCGCGCTCTCTCGTGCTCTCACACGCGCGCTCTCTCGTGCTCTCACACGCGCGCTCTCTCGCGCTCTCACACGCGCGCTCTCCCTCTCGCGCTCTCACACGCGCGCTCTCCCTCTCGCTCTCTCCCACTCGCTCTCCCACTGTCGCGCTCTCGCTCTCTCCCACTGTCACACTCTCGCTCTCTCCCACTGTCGCTCTCTCCCTCTGTCGCTCTCTCACAATGTTGCTTTGTTGCTCTCCCACTGTCGCTCTCTGTGTCGCTTTGTTGCCCTCGCTCTCTCACACTCACAATGTCGCTCTCTCGCTTTGTCGCTTTGTTGCTCTCCCTCTCTCGCTCTGACGCTCTCTCACTCTGTCGCTCTCACTCACAGTTGCTCTGTTGCGCTCTAACAATGTCACTTTTTCACTCTCACGCTGTCGCTTTGTTGCTTTCGCTCTGTCGCTGTTGCATGGTGCGTCCACCGTAGTCCATGTGAATGAGCTGTTACTATAGAAGCGATAAAGTATCAGAAAGAGCACGTTAATATAAACCGGTGATTTGCAGCTGTCAGAGCTGCTGTTATAGAAAACGAATCAACACCTTCTGACCAATCAGGTTTGAGAACTCAGTGCTGTGGAATAAGCCTTTGTACCTCTCGCTCTGACGTGGCGATGGAGGTTTAGCGTGTTTGCGCTCTTTCTCTGGTCGCTCCAGCCCTACTGAATCGTGCCAAGTTTACCAAACGGTACGAGGTGAGTTCTTGTTAGCTTTTAGGAGCGTAGCTGCACGTCTGTGTGAAGGTACATCATGTTCACACACGCGCACACTTTTCCTTCCCTTCCTGCGTTACTTTTACCAGGAGAGAGTGAGTCGCAGAAAAATATTAGGGTTAATAAGTGCTACGCGCAGGGCGGTGGGGTTCCTGACAGACTTGTTTTGAGGTTTGTCTGTTCTGCAGCGCGAGCTTCGGCGTGCCTCTTGAAATCTGTTTCCCCCTCATCAACCGCTCGCTCGTTAAATCCTTCAGACCAACACTTCCTTATATCTGTCTGTCAGAGCGGTCTGCTTCTGTCGCGCTGCTGCTTATTTTTCCATTTGTGGTGTTTCTGATGCCCCTGCCAGAGTCTCTCAACATGGCTGACTCTGTCTGCCTCGCGCTCTGTCTGTCTGTCTCTCTCTCTCCCTCTCTGTCTGTCTGTCTGTCGCTCTCTCTCTCTCCCTCTCTCTCTGTTTGTCTGTCTGTCTCTCTCTCTCCCTCTCTGTCTGTCTGTCCCTGTCCCTCTTTGTCTCTCCCCCTCTCTGTCTGTCCCTGTCCCTCTCTCTCGCTCTCTGTCTGTCTGTCCGTCTGTCTGTCTCAGCTGGGTTTTATGTTATCTGTTGGTGTATCTGTCACTGCCTCAGCAGTGTGGAGGAACCACACCTGCGTTTCTGATCTATAGATAAGAAACACGTTGTGGGAATACCAGAGCAGCGTCTCCTCCCGTCTAAAGTGGCACGCGTCAGAGGGGTTCGACCGAGACGTGGCACTGTGTTGCGCAGAAGCTCTGGTGCTAAAAAATCCCTTAGTGCTTTGGGCTTCTGGTTTTGCAGACGTTTTATATTAAGAGCATCTTTAGACATGAACGTGTGTCGTGTTTTCGAGTGTTTCAATTTGCGGTCAGTTGAACCTGTACGAAGAACGTTATCCGTTTTATAACCCCCCCCCCCCCCCCCCCCCCCCACTTCGCCTTAATCAGGGCCGATGATATAATACCGACATCGCAGTGTGTTAACAGCACGGCGCCTGGGTTCTGACTTTCAGCACTTTTTTCTGTCAAACTCGCCGAAACAACTTTACGGAAAGTGTCTCCAGTGTCAGAGGCAAAGCTATAAAGGGGTCATGGCATGGGTTTTATTTTTTCTTCCCCCCCCCCCCCTCACACCTCTCTTTCTCACCCACCTTCCCCGAGGTGTAATTATAATATTAGTAAAGATTTTTTTGCGGTGTTCCTTTACCTTTCAGACTTAAGTGTAACCGCCCACTGCTACGATTGGCTAACATCTTTACCCTACGAATTAATTATCAACGCCCCCTGCTCCAAATATAACTGCGTTTCTGTGGAAAGTTTATTGATAAATTGGTGTGTGTGTGTGTGTGTGTGTGTGTGTGTGTGTGTTGCGCTCTGGGCTCGGTTCAGCCACATTTGATCTTAAAGTGTGCAGAGGATCGAGTTCCTCTTTTGTTGATGCGCGTGCATGTGTGGTTCACCCCTGTCTGGCAACAACGGTGTCATTATAACGCCTCGTTTTGCCCGAGGATGAAGTGTGTGTGGATTTTATTTATTAAAGAACAGAGGGAGAGGAAGAGACAGGGATGGAGAGAGAGACTGAGGGACTGAGAGAGAGAGAGACGGAGAGGGAGAGACTGAGGGACGGGGAGAGAGAGAGAGAGAGAGAGACGGAGATGGAGAGACAGAGAGGCCCAGGGCCGTACCTGTCACATTCTCCTTTGTACTCTTGTCTTCACCTTGAGTTTAAAAAAAAGAGCAAGGGGAGAATATCCCGTTTGTCTGTGGACTCAGGACGAGTGAATACAGGTGAAGCTGCAGCTGGATGTTTGTGCAGTCGCCTGCTCCAGCTCCAGGTTTCATCCCTTCCACTGGCTGCTTAAAGAAAAAGCTCTAAGTACTAAACAGAGATGTATCGTGCGTCATAAGTGTGATTTAGACAACGAGCCACCGGTTTAAAAATCACACACACACCCAGCGTGGTATTTTCAGCGCAACTGGCAACCATTTCAGCAGCAGACTGAATCCGCGCTGTTTATAGTCTGGTAAACGGCGTAATCCCGCAGACACTCGGAGTTCACCCCGTTCCTCTTCCTCTGGAGACGTTCCTCTGGAAGCGGCACGCGGGCGGCGAGGACAGAAATATCACGCCCCGATACTTTAACGCTGTCACGATGTTTAATTTAGCAAACACACAGTCGGGAATCCGTGGGGGGTCGGGGGGGGGCTAAAAAATGATTTAAGGTGCATAAATGGACACCTGCACGTTTCCAGGTCACCAGCGTAGGTTTAATGGAAGCACTCAAGAACAGAAAGTTCAGTTCAGTGTCTTCCAGTTTTAAGAATAATCCCAATAAATAAGAGCTCATGGTTAATGAACAGTCACTCGTTTATTTTTCCTCCTGGAGTTATTCTGTCGGATTGAGGGAGTGAGTGAGGGAGTGAGTGAGGGAGGGAGTGAGTGAGGGAGTGAGGGAGGGAGGGAGGGAGGGAGTGAGTGTGTGTGTACTGTTGTGTTGCTGATTCGACCGTGTCATTGAATCAGAAGAGTTCAGCAGCACGCTGGCTCTGTCCATCCATCCTCTCCTGCAATCCTGTCATCTCTCTCTCTCTTTCTCTCTCTCTCTGTATCTCTCCTCCTGTATCTCTTGTGCTCTCTCCCTTTTCTCTCTCGCTGTGTCTGTCTGTCTGTCTCTCGCTCTTTCTCTCTCTCACCCTGTCTCTCCCTATCTGTCTTCTCTCTCCTTCTGTGTGTGTCTCTCTCACCCTGTCTACCTCTCTCTCTCTCTTTCCTTCCGTGTCTCTTGCTCTCTCTCCTCCTCTCGCTCTCTTTCACCGTCTCCGTCTTTCTTTGTCTTGCTTTTTACATTTTTTTTATCTCTCTCTCTTTTTATCTCAATTTTTTTTCTTTCTCTACGACTTTCTCTTTGTCTCTCCAGCTCTCTTTCCATCTGTCAGTCTCTCGCTCTTCGTGTCTATTTTTGCTCTTTGTGTGTGTGTGTGTGTGTGTGTGTGTGTGTGTTGGACTGTGCTGAGATGTGCATTTTGAACACTACCTCCCGAGCCTCGGGCTAGAAAACAAGCCATATTTTCCCATCAAACGGGGGACGGGCCGAACTGACACACCAGCTTCTCCCTCGCTCTCGCTCTTCCTCCCTCTCTCCCTCTCTCTCTCTCTCTCTCTCTCTCTCTCTTTTTCCAAAACACATTGCACAACAGCGCTGCGAACGTACACAATAGCTAATCCATCGGAAAGCTCCTCCAGCGTTTCCAGCTTAAGAACCGAAATCAGATAAGCCTTTTTTTTCTCTCTCTCTCTGAGTTTCTCCTTTAATCTCAGAGGCGTTTTAGCGGAGGAGAGAACGGTGCGGGCGTCTGGCAGCGCCGCCGAGCGTCTCCCCGCCAGAGCCCCGCGTTTTCGCTCATGCCGTCGGTTCCATCGGAGCGAGATTTTAGAGGTACACTTGGGTCTTCCACGGTTCAGCATGCGCGCCGTTCCTCAGCGGGAACGCGCTGGCTCGATCTCGCACACGCCGCCAACCTGTCAGCACACACACACACACACCGCGTCTGTAAAAATGCAGACAAGCAAGCTCATGTCTAACGTTACTGATGAACCCGTACGCCCTCATACGGGATCTTTAAGAAGACATGAGGGATAAGATTGTTGTCGGTGTTAAATATAGAAATCGAGCATTTATTCTTTTCCTGCACAGACCGAACTTTCCCAATACAATATCATCGTGAATCATTTCGGGTATCATAAAGCTGTTCAGTTTGAATTGCGCACGTCCGAACATTTTTATGAACCCGTTGCTACGGCGATACCGTAGACGCTCTGCTTTTGTGGCCACTGAATTGAATTTCACCGAAGGGGAAAGGACGGTTCTCGTAGAGGTTATTTTTTTCACCGACGGTTTTCACCACCACGTCGTCGCCGTTGGGGGAGTCGAGACGTCAGACCGGATGAACCAGGCGTTAGATTGGATCTCGTTCTGAAATTGCTGTTTATGGGGAAAAGTCCCATCAGTCATCTGCTGCAACAGAGTTTACACAGAGTCTCGGTGTAGTTATTAAACTCCCCGTGAGCGGCGGCGGCGGTGGTGTTGTAATCTTGGAAATTCAGCTTTCTCACAGACTCCTAAGAACACCAGTCACTTATGGCGTCGGTATATTTCTCCGTTTCTCAATCGCTTACTCTCTCCTTCCTTTTCCTGTGAAACGCTCGCCCGGTCTGTTCTGACGTCTACAGGGTCGAAAAGCCTTAGGAAGTCGTAAATGGTCCGGATTTTATGAAATTGAAACACGTTCAGGGTGTGATTAGGGTTCCTACTGTTGAAATGTCTCTCTCTCACACACACACACACACACACACACACACACAGAGTTATGTTGAAATTTTAAAGCGGTTGGAGAGTGTGAACGTGTTACCACCGAAGTCGAGAACATCATAGGAACCGGAGACCGTGCAGAACTCTGAGGTCTGTCGAGTAGCACCGTGATCTAACGAGAACGGAGAAGCGCGCTGTGTCGCAGCAGCACAGAGGTGCGTGACGTTAACACGTAGGTATCAGCCAAACGAAAACCGGCGTGACGGTTAACACACGGGTGATGCAAGCGAGATATCTTCTCGCGCGATCGGAAACAAGCACTCGCTTCTGCTCTTGAATCTGATTCTGTGGTGTGTCGCTGCTCTCGGGCGTTTCTGTCGGTTGGGAGTGCAGCCGGAGGGAACGCATCGGTGTGTTTTGACTCCGGCGCCGTGTGTGGTTTGGCACGTGGCTGTCCAGAGGATGAGGATCCGCCGCACCTGCCTGTGCCAGTCTGACTCGTGCCGGTCTCGCCGGCTCTTTTATTAATCCATGCCCATCTCTTGCCCATGGAGTAGCCGCAGAGGTTACAGAGCGTGGAGAGAAGCGAACGCCGCGGTGGTGGGCGTGGCCAACGTCCCGTACCCGAGCCAGACTAACTGCGCCGCTAACGTCCGCGAGGTCCGATTGGTGGCTTCGTTTAAGGATTGATTTCAGCTCGCTCTGACCTCTTTTTGTTTCAGTGCTTGAGTGCTTTATGTGCAAAACGCACGTTTAGTGTAAAATCCTGAAACTCTTTTTGTCCCCGCCCCCCTGAGTCTGGGGGCGTTTGGCTCCGTGCCTCCAGGGCATGCTATACCGAGTGCTTCTCTTTCCCTGTTGCTAAGAGACGCGTGTTAAATGAACGTTTCACACAGCCACGGCACGGGCTGCTTTTCCACCAATGGCCGCGCTCCTCCACAGCGCCGTCACGTGACTTGGCTGCCATTTGTCTTTTGCTTGGCCTCAAGGTGGGGAGTAATACTCCTAGCAGCTGCTGCAAGCATTTCCGCTACAGCTCGCTCTCGCTCTCACACTCTCTCTCTCTCTCTTTCACACACACACACACACACACACACACACACGCTTCCTTCCTAACCCAAAGGCTTTGTGCGTGCTTTAATTCATGATTTAACTTGCATTTATTGGACTATCATTATAAAATCCACATGCACGAGGAGATTTGTCTAGCCGTCTGAGTCCTGGAATAAAGCCGTGTGTAGTTTCAGCACGGCTTTACATGGGGTGTGTGTGTGTGTGTGTGTGTGTGTGTGTGTGTGTGTGGATTTGTTGAGCTTAAAACTATCGTTCCGTCAAATCCGATACGTAGACGATTTGCACTGCGTTCACAACATCACGCGACTGTCGGTTTTCACCGAGCCGCCATTTCAGACGGAGGTTTCATAAATTCCCAAGCAAATTTATGACTCCGCGATGCCACGGACCCGAAACGATCGCCACGGACTATGGCTAAGTCTTGTGTGGTCGGACGTTCCTTTATTTTTTTCTTTTTCCCCCCAGTTCCCCACTCACAAGCCAGTTTAGTTCCTACCTGCGGATAATCAAACCTCTTACTGTCTCTCGAGACGTTACGAAGAAAGATTACGCTTGGACGGGGAAGTAGCGGAGATCGTCGGCGCCTCGCTTTGCTGATTCGCCAACGAAGTCGAGCACGAGGCTGCCAAAAACCTGTATAAACCAATTCTTGCTGGTTTTGTGGCTCGACTGCCAAACTATACACATCAGATGTGTTTGGAATGAGGTGAATTTTTCATTTGTGGCCATTCTGGGGGGAGGGGCGCTATCTCGTCTTAATTAACATTAAACTGTTTGGTGTCGCGTTTCTTAACACTCGCACGGCTTCAGAGTTTCTGTTCGGACCTGGAAGTGCTCTGGCAGAGGTCGTATCCTTGGCTGCGCGGCCAACAAACACACTCCGGCGTGCCAGTCACGCGGGGAAAGGAATCTGATCGTGGGGCAGATGCAGCGGGAGCCTCGCAGGAGCTCCGAGTCAAGAGTCAGGAAAGATCCCAGGAACGGCTGTTTTTGGCCGCTGCGCTCTCTCTCTCTCCTAACATACACCCACCCACATACTCCTGCCTCATACCTCCCATCATTCCTCACCGCTTTCACTCCGTCCCATCGCCCCGCGAACAGCTTTCACTGGTTTCCAGCTCTCTAATCGGTCTTTACACGCCGGACAACCGTGTAACCACATCCAGCGCCCCGCAGCACTGCTGTGGTCCTGCGTCGTGTTACACGCTTGCTCCCTTCACGTGAACCCGCCCGTGCGATAACGATAACGGCGCCGTTTATGCATTCGTTTACCGTTTATTCTTTCCACCCGACGCGTCCTACGACGCAACCGGAAGTCCCGAACAAGTCAAATAAACGAACGCGCACGACCGGACACGTCGTAAATCCGTCCGTGAACACAGCGAGGACTTTGAACTCTCGGGAGTCGTGTCAGGCACACGGGCGAGTCGTTTATCCGTTCCTGGAAAAAAAAACCCGCCGGTGTTTTGATAACCGAGTTTAAATACGTCTCCGAATGTTTATCGTTTAAAAAAAAAAAAAAAAAACCCTCCCCAGTGGAAGATCTTTTCTACAGGCAGCTTTTGTCGGTGAATCACCCGCTGACTCGGCGCTCTGCCTTTTCTCCGAGTGGCTTCAACCATGCTATTGATGATCCTCCAGCAGGAAGAAAGGCGCGGCGGTCCGACCCGGCCCGTTTCGGAGCGCGGCGTAGCCGTCATTCCGCCGCTAACGTCTAGGTCGGCTTCTCCGCCAGAACCCGTGCTCGTTGTTTTGCTTCAGTCTCCGAAGAGATTTGTGTGTAATTATATTTAATTCGCTTTTGATTGAGACGTTTCCTGTAACTTTTTTTTTCTCCACGCAAATCTGCGTCATTCATTATTATTATGATTTTTTTTCTTATTTTGATTTCGCGTCTCGGGAGGTGTGGTTTAGGCTTGTCGTCATGGTTACGTTACAACATGGGTTATGTTGTAGCAAGAGTGCGGAAAATGACGCAGAGCTGGTTTAAAATTAAAACGTGTAATAAAACAATGATAATTTTTAAAAAAATAACGTATTAAAATCCGTTTGCTCTAATAGAGGGTTTTTAGGGGGAAGGGGGGGGGCGGTTTGTTTTTCCCTCTTCTTCTCACAATAAGAATTTCGGGGAATTGCGAAACCTACGTCGGTATCCATTTACTGTTAGAAGTATACGGATTGAAACTCAAAGTGGGCGTGGCCTTAACCAACCACACCCCTCAGATGTCTGAATGGCAGCTTGGTGCGTCTGGCAGTTCCTCAAACTCCGCTACATCACTCCAGTTCTCCAGATCGTAAAATTAAAAACTAAAAAAAACACACGGCGCCCAACGTCCACGTTAATAAACACGGTTTTACGTCGTTGTCTAACGGCGTTAAAGTCGAACAGTCCTGATGCACACCTCTACTCTCCGCCTCTTCTTCATATCTGCCTTCCTATTGGTTTAGAACGTGTCACGTGTTCATTCACTCGCGAAGACAGACCGACTCGCACTCCTTACTCTTCCACTTAAATGTCTCATGAGACTGCAACCATTATAGAAGGGGGTGGGGGTGGGGAGGGTGTGTGTGTGTGTGTGTGTGTGTGTGTGTGTGTGTGCGCGCGCAACGAAGCATTTCTGAAAATCTTGCTCAACCAAACGTGCGTGGAATGCCAGAGAATCGTCCCACTTAAGCTGCGCGATGGCTCCAGGCTTTTTTTTTTTCTTTCCCCTTCTCGTGTTTCGACTCGACGCGGCTCCAGCGGAACGCGTGTCAGAACCGGGAACCGCGCTCCGGGAGCCTTATTCAGGACACGAAACGACACGTCTCGCGTCTTTGGATTAATCCTGGACCGGTTTCCCCGCACGCAGCAGTTTGAGACGGGTCAGCGCCGCCGGGTCGCTGAGTTATCAGTTTCCCGACTCGGGACGGATCTGCGCTGGCCTGTTTCAGCTCGCACCACGCGCGCGGTACGTCGTGCCGGAAAATGAAACGCCGGCCTACGACCAGCCCTTCTTATCCGTCTCGTATTACGGAGCTGAGAAGATCTCGGTAGTTCTGATCGTCTGGAAGGTTGTTGATTACTCTTCTGTAACAGTAGTCGCACGTTTATATTCTAATACGGCATTGTTTCTATAGTAACCGTGCCTTCGCGGGAACTTGTATAGTGGAAGCTCTGTATAGACGCATTCAAAATCGCGTGTAGTCGTTGATAAGGTCACGTTTTCTGTGCCGAGATGTGCTGAGTCTCCATTGTCAGCGGTTTCTTACAGTCAGGGGTAAAGCTGTACCTCTAAGGTTTCTCTATGACAGCAACTGTTTCTATATTAACAAGTGTTGTTTCTATAGTAACCGCAGCGACCGTCGTTTCTGTAGTAACCGCACTGACTATCGTTTCTGTAGTAACCGTGGCGACTATCGTTTCTGTAGTAACCGCGGCGACTATCGTTTCTGTAGTAACCGCAGCGACTATGGTTTCTGTAGTAACCGCGGCGACTATCGTTTCTGTAGTAACCGCGGCGACTATCGTTTCTGTAGTAGCCGCGGCGACCGTCGTTCCCGTGTCAGGAAGTTTTCAGGACAGCGGAGTTTACGCTTCGTTGTTTCAGCTATCAGAACCGGTCACGGTTGTGAGATTGCTGCTGTATAAGAGGAATAAAACACTCGGGGGCGTGCTGTCAGAGTAAAATAATCATCTTCTAGGCCGTTAGCGTATCGTCACTGATTATACTCCCATAACCGCACAACCCCCAGTGTTTTATTCCTCTTATATAAACATCTGAGCGGAGAGTGAACGCCGAGATACTTCGCTTCAGAGTTTGAGCCTCTCAGGCAGAGTGTGTGTGTGTGTGTGTGTGCGCGTGTGTGCGTGCGCGCGTGTGTGTGTGTTCCTGCTTGTCCGTGTGCCAGTGTGAGCTGGACCAGAGCCCGTCGTCTCATGCAGTAATATCTTCTTTATGAGCGCTCTGGCAGCTCGGTTGTGCGAGTGCCCTCGTGCTGTTCAGCTTCTCTCTCTCTCTTTTTTTCTCTTTCTTTTTTTCCCCTCGGTTGGTAATTCCGCTAACGTGGACCAGATGCATCCTGTTGACTGCGCATTCGGATTTATTTATTTAGCAGCAATGCTGCTGTTTGCAGGACTCCAGTGGAGGGGTGTGTGGGTGTGTGTGTGTGTGTGTGTTAGAGCAGCTCTGTACACTTATTAATAGTTACTGTGTAGTGCATTGTTGTGTGTTTATATTTTCATGACTTGCTCTGAGGGTTTTGGAAGCAAGTAACGGAGATCAACTCCAGATCAGCTTCGATGATGATTTTCTGAGAGTATTCCTTTAAATGTGTGAGTATATATGATATGATATGATATGATGTATGATAAATCTACTTCCATGTAAGTTATAGGAAATCGCCTGACGCTGTGTGCTGAGCTCAGCAACATCCCCACACAGGGTCGGGTAAAGTTCACATCACTTCAGCCACAGCTGAAAGGAGAGCAGTAGGCGTGTCCTGTAGTTTCTTCCGTCTTCCGCAAGACTTCTACCCGGCCCGAGGAGAAACCTAAAAACCGCACTTCCAACTTCCTGTTCGGAAAGGAAGTGAACACGACCGATGTATTTTCACATGATCCTCCTTACGACACCGCCATTTACCAACCGTTCGTCTCTGCATGCATTAAATAACGACGCGTCGTACGTGTCATCTGTTTACCGTCACGTTTCACGCCATCGTACGTTTCCTTACAGTTCTATAAACAGTCGTTCCTGCACCTGCCGCTTTTTTTTTTTTTTTCCTCCCCTCTTGTCAGGTTAATAAAAACATAAAAAAGTGGCTTTTCACGTTAGCAAGAAATCTCGGCAACGTGAAACCCGGTTACAGCTTCACCTCTGACCCAGTCCTTCTAGGATTTTGCGACCGCAGAAATTTTTACCCAAAATCCAATCGCGAGCTCCGCAATATTCGGAGGAGGAGCTTGCGATTTTTAAAGTGTCAAAGCCCTCGTTCACGTGCGTCGAACACGAGTACAGCGAAAAGGGTCTCGCCTGCGGTCCCGCCAGTCCGAGTCGTTTCCGAGCGTTTTCGTCCGCGACGACCACGAGAAACTCTGCGAAATCCTGTACGGACTGTCTGAGTGTTTCACGGCGCTGACACTGGAGACTCCTTCACAGGCCAGTCCGCTGTAGAAGTCGTGGCGGTCGGGCTGTTACTATAGAAACGATAACACGAGTGCCGATGTAGAAAATGAATCAACAGCAGTACTGGGTTTATTTGTGCTGTTGCGAATTAGAAGTGTGTGTGTGTGTGTGTGTGTTCGTTCCTGCGTGTCTCAGTCACGTCCGGCGTGTCCCTGTGACGGAGGCTTCGCCGTAAAAGCGTTTACAGGCTGCTCGGGAGCTCGTTTTACGCCACTCTCTTCAGCAGACGCTCTGAAGTCCAGCCAGCCGTCTCTTCGACACACCACTGTGGCTTTATTTGCGGTCGGAGAGGTATTGCGCCTCAGACGAGTCGCCTCGCCCTCGTCACGGCGTTAAGGACCTGTTAGAGTTGCACTTAATGGTTGCTAATTCCTTCCAATTTATGCTAGCATTTAGTTTTTTGGTTTAAAAAAAAAAAACAACCTCTAATCCAATTGACGTGAAAGTAGATCTCCGTATTTTTGCTGCGGTGACCGCAGACGTGACCGCAGACGTGACCTCATCTAAATTTAGCTCTTTTCTTCAAAGACAAAACGCTTTGATTCGTATGTATACGTCTCAAAGACACGCCCACTCCAGAGCATTTCATCCCCATCTTTATACGTGACGTCTGAAGTGTATAGCGGACTAGCCGTTTAATCGCGCCCGCTCTACAGATGCGGTGGCTTTAGTGAACGTGAGATTTAAAAAAATAAACAAAAAAAAGCTGAAAGTATGGAGGTTGTTTTTCTGTGTTATTTACACGGTTGTTATCCCCATGAAAACGCTCCTCTGGTGGCCCTGCCAGAAAATTCCAGCCTGTCAAGAACTCGATGAACAGGCTGTGTGCGCATGCTGTTTGCCAAATAAGTTTTCACACAGTCAGCACGATCAGGCCGAATCCTGCGCAGCTGCCTGAGAGCCCTCGCTCTGTAAATCAGGTTTTTTTAATAAGCAGATGGTAAACACGCTGCAGAGAAGCCAATCCGCTAAGCAGGAGTTAACTCTTAGCCTGGTGAATACTCTGACTCCCTGAATCGCTCCTCGATACACGGACTCCCTGAATCGCTCCTCGATACACGGACTCCCTGAATCGCTCCTCGATACACGGACTCCCTGAATCGCTCCTCGATACACGGACTCCCTGAATCGCTCCTCGATACACGGACTCCCTGAATCGCTCCTCGATACACGGACTCCCTGAATCGCTCCTCGATACACGGACTCCCTGAATCGCTCCTCGATACACTGAATCGCTCGATACACGGACTCCCTGAATCGCTCGATACCCTGAATCGCTCGATACACGGACTCCCTGAATCGCTCGATACACTGAATCGCTCGATACACGGACTCCCTGAATCGCTCGATACCCTGAATCGCTCGATACACGGACTCCCTGAATCGCTCGATACCCTGAATCGCTCGATACACGGACTCCCTGAATCGCTCGATACCCTGAATCGCTCGATACACGGACTCCCTGAATCGCTCGATACACTGAATTGCTTGATACATGGACTCCCTGAATCGCTCCATACACGGACTCCCTGAATCGCTCCATACACTGAATTGCTTGATACACGGACTCGCTCGATACCCTGACTCCCTGAATTGCTCGATACACTGAATCGCTTGATACCCCGACTCCCTGAATCACTCTACTCCCTGGATCGCTCGATACACTGAATCGCTCGATACACTGAATCGCTCAATACACTGAATCGCTCGATACACGAACTCCCTGAATCGCTCGATACAGTGAATCGCTCGATACACGGACTCCCTGAATCGCTCGATACAGTGAATCGCTCGATACACGGACTCCCTGAATCGCTCGATACACGGACTCCCTGAATCGCTCGATACACTGAATCGCTCGATACACGGACTCCCTGAATCGCTCGATACAGTGAATCGCTCGATACACGGACTCCCTGAATCGCTCAATACACGGACTCCCTGAATCGCTCGATACACTGAATCGCTCGATACACGGACTCCCTGAATCGCTCCTCGATACACGGACTCCCTGAATCGCTCGATACACTGAATCGCTCGATACACGGACTCCCTGAATCGCTCGATACAGTGAATCGCTCGATACACTGAATTGCTCTATACACGGACTCGCTCGATACCCAGACTTCCTGAATCACTCGACACACTGAATCGCTTGATACCCCGACTCCCTGAATCGCTCTACTCCCTGGATCGCTCGATACACTGAATCGCTGAGTCCTGACAGTAAACTTAATGTGAGAATGAAAAAGAACTGCATTTCTGTCTTGTGCTTGGATAAGAAACAAAGGCGGTTACTGATATTACACTGCTTGGGTTTAACACACACACACACACACACACACACACACACACACACACAGGTAATTTATTTTCAGTTGAGTGTTCTCTCGATGTAAGGAAAAGGATTATGGGATAGAAAAGTGTGGAGTTTGGAGATGAAAACTTGGAGACAAAACCAGTGACTGTGGTTGGGATGAAGCCGTTTTGCTTGGTTGCCCACCCCTTAGTATGGGTTTTGTGTGTGCGTGTGTGTGTGTGTGTGTGCGTGTGTGTGTGTGAGAAGGCAGGAAATCAGAAATTCTTGAGTGCCGCAGGCTGCAGCTGGCTGCTGATTGGAAGCAGGCAAGGGCCACAGGCTCTCGTGTTGCATTCTGGGATAGCAGGGTGGCCCCACACTAAACACTCAGAGATATAGAGAGGCCTCTCTCAGGGCATTCTAGGACAACACAGAGCCTCTCCCATGAAGAGATTGCAACACACACACACACACACACACAAACACACACACATACACATAGACACAGAGCTGATTTTTGTAGTAAATAACCAGGGCATGCCGTCCTGGCATTTTGAAGAACTTAACGAGGGAAGATAGTGGAGCTTCTCTCTTTTTTTATGCTCAGTCTCTTTGTATTTCTTCTGCTCTCATTTTCCATATGTCTCTCTCACACACACACACACACACACACACACACACTCACATACACTCAGTTAAAATGATCATCCAGCCAAAAATGTACACAGTTTTGCACAGTTTGCATTAGATACAGTTTAAGCCAACAAGTGTCCTCCATCTTGTGGTGTGAAACTTGCGTTTGGGTTTTGTGAGAGTTCCTCATCGGCGCTTGGGGTTTCGTTCCTGCTCTTCTCCTCACGTGTAATACGAGGAGGAGTGATGGTGTTATCCATCACCCGGTGACTTCTCCGGACCTTTAGGAAGAACGTTGAGGCCAGTGAAGCGTAGTGAGACCCGTACTTATTTCTTGGATTTTTGGTACGCGAGACAGTTCTTCCGTAACACGCGGCATGTTTGACGGCGGAGTTGCAAAACAGGAAGCGAGGCAATATCTCGGCACGGTGTGTCGCCATGACGTTTAGCGTATCTCCCTCAGAACCCCTGGCTGCTGGTCTTCCTCTCTCGCTAAGGGGAGGGGCCAAAAAGTGCTTGGCCCCCTTAATCAATAAGTTTTATGGTTGCAAAATAACGCATGACTGAATATAATTTCATAATTTGTGTGTTCGTGTGCATGTTTGCACATGAATAATCATTATAATTACTTAAGAAGGCTGTAACTGCAGTACAGCAGACATGCTAGTCATGCTAATCAGCTTGTCATGCTTTACCTCAAGTCAGTCAGTTTATTTTTGTGTGTGTGTGTGTGTGGTTGGTAGGTGCTTTGCTAAATGGGGCTCCAGGTCTCCATAAGTTTAAAGTAAATATTCTGGCCGTGTAGAGACATCTGATCCTGCAGATCCTATTCTGCTTCCTTACACACACACACACACACACACACACACACACACAGAGTTCCTAAACCGTTTTGCACTCTTTGTTTGGCTAAAACCAAAACACACCACGTTTGATTCACTTCCCTGGAGTCGATTCGAGTTGATTCGGAATCACTTTCTCGCTGCAGTCGAGAAGCGAGAGCGCCTCTCGCACCTCAGATGCTCGTCGTGTTCCGTGTTCTGTGTTGTCGCCCGCCTGAAGGACCGCGCCGAAGTGGAGAACACCGTCACCACCCCACTCCAAACTGATCTTCACCGCCGTCTGTAGACCTGACCAGACATGTCCAGGAGGAAATGGTTTTTTTTCCATAACGGATCAGACGAGGAGTTCTCTGAACAATTCGCTGAGTAATCGTTTATAACAACAGTCAGTCTGGCTCAGCGCCGCCGTCACCCGACACCGGTCCGACCGGTTTCTTAACGATGCGTTATTGTACCACGGCGTGTTTTTATTTAACAGACAAAACCGTGCTATCGGTGATCTGGTGCAGACGTGTGTAAGGAGTCTCCAGTGTCAGAGTTTTATAACGCGGCAAAGCTGCATAAGAAGCAGCGCTGTGAAGGAAGGACTGTTTATATCCGCTGTGCCGTAAGTGATGACAGGATTATGGAGCTATAAACGGATTGAAATGATGATGTTTGTTCTTTATCAAGTAAAAAAGTGGAATTGTTGATGAGCTGCCGTGGCGTAAGAGGAATAAAACACTGCAGGAGCTGCTGTATTGGGAAAAGAACGGAGAGAGGAAGGAGGTGTCTTTTTTTTTTTTTTTAAATTTAATCCTTCTTTACACGCTGTTCACATTGTGTGCACATGTCACTCTCTTATCTGTTCTGTGTGTGTGTGTTGTTTCCTGTCAGTTGAATATGACAGCTTATGATTGCGATAAGGAAGTGTTTTCCTTCTCTCTCTCTCTCTCTCTCTCTCTCTGCTTCTTATCTGTAATCTCCTGCTGATTGTGCTGGCTGAGTTCTGCTCTGACTGCTGGTGTGTGTGTGTGTGTGTGTGTGTGTGTGTGTGTGTGTAATGTGTATCAGGGGACGTTTCAATTTGACAGGAAACAGCCCGCCGCTAACACACAGTAGCAGGATCGGCTCCAACAGCTCGGTTAACAGCTGGCAGAAAAGTGCGATTTTTATTTTTTATTTTTCATCGCAGGCTCCCGTTTTAGTTTCAGCGCAGGCTCAGGAAATCGTGCTTTTCGAGATCCAGGAAGTGGTGTGGCTTTAGAGTGAGGAAATGACGTGAAAGCCACTCTCGCGCTTCACTGAGACACCTACAGGATGGAAGAGTCTGTAGAGGTCATGTAGGGACAAACTGTACTATCGGGAGTCGGATCGTCAGGAGAGTATCGCGAATCGAATCGTCAAGACAGCATTGTGAATCAAATTGTATCGTGCATCAAATCGTCAAGACAGTATTGTGAATTGAATCATCAGCACAGTATCGTGAATCGAATCAAGACAGTATTGTGAATCGAATCGTCAAGTCGGTATTGTGAATCAAATCATGAATCGAATCGTTAAGACAGTACCGTGAATCGTATTGTGCATCAAATAGTCAGGACGGTATCGTGAATTGAATAGAGACGGTATTGTGAATCGACTCATGAATCGAATAAAGACGGTATTGTGAATCGAATAGTCAAGACGGTATCGTGAATCGAAACGTTAGGACTGTATTGTGAATCGAATTGTGAGTCGAATAAAGACGGTATTGTGAGTCGACTCGTGAATCGAATAAAGACGGTATTGTGAATCGAATAGTCAAGACGATATCGTGAATCGAAACGTTAGGACTGTGTTGTGAATCGAATCGTGAGTCGAATAAAGACAGTACTGTGAATCGAATAGTCAAGACGGTATCGTGAATCGAAACGTTAGGACTGTATTGTGAATCGGATCGTGAGTCGAATAAAGACGGTATTGTGAATCGAATCGTGAGCGGAGTGCATCCGTGACACCCCTCCAACACTGTATACACAAACGCTGAACTAGAAACCAAAAGAATTAACCTCTCTTCATTGATAAAGCAGTGTTTCAGCCTTTAGGAAGTGGGGTAACTTTACTCAGAAAGATGAAACAGATGTGTGTTAAGTGAAAGAAAACTCTCCTGTGTAACTGATCAAGTACACTCGCTTTCTCATGCTGCTACTGCAGAGAGAACTTTAAAACCCTTCATTCAGAAGTCTGTTCTTGTGGTTACTATAGCAATAGATTAGAACGACTTTCACTGTTGTCAGAGCTGAGTTACAGGAAACTGTACAACACCTCCTGACCAATCAGATTTGAGAATTCAGCAGTTGGTTCAGGGAGCAGAAAATACAGGGCTGTTTATCTGAACTGGAATAGGAAGCCCCGCCTCCTCTTAAAAAAAAAATCCTTACCTTGCTCTGATTGAGAGAAACAAATTGTTTAAAAATTGTGTGTGTGTGTGTGTGTGAGAGATCCATTATAGCGGTTTTAATATATGACTATTGGCACTGGTGCTGCTGGTTTCCATTATAAATCTATCGGTGCTGTTAATCCTGCCGCGGTTTAGGAGCCATGTGAAGTTCGAGTCTCTGATATTTTGTGAGTTTCTGCTAAACGACTTTAAAGTGTGTGTGTGTCTGAGTGCGTTGGGATAAACGACGGGGAAATTGTTACTCGTGCAAGAAAGAAGGAACGTGTGTGTGTGTGTGTGAGTGAGAGAGAGATGTGGAGGCGCTGCATTTAATTTAATGTAATCAGAACAGCAGGAGCTATGTACATGTGTTGTATATGATGTTAAAGATGATGCTTATTATTGTTATTATTTTCTTCTTCTCTCTCTCTCTCTCTCTCTAGAACAAAAGATGCTATGATAGAGCGAGTGTGTGTGCATGAGTGTGTGCGCTGAGGTCCACCCCGCTCCGTCCTGCCACTCCCCGAATGGCACAGGGAAATCAGCAGATTGACACTCAAGTTCTGCAACAACTGCGTCAGAAGTTTCCAGAAGTGCCAGAGGGCGTCGTCTCTCAGTGCGTCATACAGGTGGGCGGGGCATTGGACAGGAGGTGATGGGGGAGGGGGGGTCTTTAAAAAATAATGAGAAATTGTTTTTTATGAATATCTCACACCCTTACTGACTGTGTCTCTCCCTTCTTCTGTCTCTGCTTTCTCTCTCTCTCTGCTTTCTCTCTCTCTCTCTCTCTCTCTCTCTCTCACACTCTCTCTCTCTCTCTCTCACACTCTCTCTCTCTCTCTCTCTCTGCTTTCTCTCTCTCTCTCTCTGCTTTCTCTCTCTCTCTCTCTGCTTTCTCTCTCTCTCTCTCTCTCTGCTTTCTCTCTCTCTCTGCTTTCTCTCTCTCTGTCTCTCTCACACTCTCTCTCTCTCTCTCTCTCTCTGCTTTCTCTCTCTCTCTCTCACACTCTCTCTCTCTCTCTCTCTCTGCTTTCTCTCTCTCTCTCTCTCTCTGCTTTCTCTCTCTCTCTGCTTTCTCTCTCTCTCTGCTTTCTCTCTCTCTCTCTGCTTTCTCTCTCTCTCTGCTTTCTCTCTCTCTCTCTCTCTCTGATTTCTCTCTCTCTCTCTCTGCTTTCTCTCTCTCTCTCTCTCTCTCTCTCTCTCTCTCTCTGCTTTCTCTCTCTCTCTCTCTCTCTCTGTCTCTCTCTGCTTTCTCTCACTCTCTCTCTCTGCTTTCTCTCACTCTCTCTCTCTGCTTTCTCTCTCTCTCTGCTTTCTCTCTCTCTCTGCTTTCTCTCACTCTCTCTCTGCTTTCTCTCTCTCTCTCTCTGCTTTCTCTCTCTCTCTCTCTCTCTCACTCTCTCTCTGCTTTCTCTCACTCTCTCTCTGCTTTCTCTCACTCTGCTTTCTCTCACTCTGCTTTCTCTCACTCTGTCTGCTTTCTCTCGCTATGCTTTCTCTCTGCTTTCTCTCTCTCTCTGCTTTCTCTCACTCTCTGCTTTCTCTCTCTCTGCATTCTCTCACTCTCTCTCTGCTTTCTCTCGCTCTGCTTTCTCTCTGCTTTCTCTCTCTCTGTTTTCTCTTGCTCTCTCTCTGTTTTCTCTTGCTCTCTCTCTGCTTTCTCTCGCTCTCTCTCTGCTGTCTCTCTGTTTTCTCTGTTTTCTCTCGCGCTCTCTGCTTTCTCTCTCTCTCTGCTTTCTCTCACTCTCTCTCTCTGTTTTCTGTCACGCTCTCTCTCTCTTTTTCTCTCTCAGAATAAGAACGACTTGGCAGCGTGTTGTGAGTACCTGACCCAGGTGAGTCCCGGCTTCCTGTACAGCGAGGGCAGCCCGAGCGTGACGGACCTGCGCAATCACATGACCCAGCTCAACGTGGGCGTGTCGCAGAATACCCATGGTGCCGTGCAGCGCGAGCCAGTCAGGATGAACGGCAGCAGGACTCTCTCGCACAGCCTGAGTGACGGGCCCGTCAACGGTCCCCCGACTCCGGCCTCTGACTTCTACCAGGCAGAGTCTCAGTCACACGCTCACACACACGCACCCGCCGCCTTCTGCGTAATGGAGCAGGTGCGAAAGCCACAGCCTCCGCAGCACCTCGGCCTGTACCAGCTCGGGGTCAAAGGTCATGGTTCGGCCATGCCCCTTCCCACCACGCCCCGTTTTAACCCCATCACGGTGACGCTGGCCCCCAACGCTGGCCGAAACACACCCACCTCGCTGCACATCCACGGCGGGCCTCAGGCCGGCCCCAACAGCCCCAACTCCATCTACATCCGGCCCTACGTCACCCAGATCTCACACCCGGGCGGCCAGCACCACCAGACCTCGCACGTTTACATGCCCATCAGCTCTCCCACCAACCCACAGCCCCCCTCGGCCTTTCAGGCTCCGTCTGCTGCAGCCTCTCAGGCCTCTTCCTCGTCCTCCTCATCGTCATCCTCGTCTGTGCCCTCATCTTTACCGGCGATGGCGGCCGCCCCCTCACTCGCGTCCTCCTTCAGCCAGTTCAACATCCAGAACATCTCCACGGGGCCCAGAAAGAACCAAATCGAGATCAAGCTTGAATCTCCTCAGAGAGTGGGCGGAGCCGCCGCCACTGCCGCCGCCACAGCGACCTTGATGTGCTCCGCCTCTGCTCCTCGACCGGCCTCGGCTTCTGGGTCCTTGTCCTGCCCGTCACCGTCCTCCTCTTCCTCCACTCCGCTCTCCATCGAGGGGGCGGGGCTTAGCCGAAGCCAGCCCACCGTCTACATCGCCGCCTCTCCTCCCGGCGCCGCTGCAACGACGGCGCCGTCTGAGGAGTGCGCGCTGATCCCTCCTTCTGGTCGCTCACAGCCCAAATTCTACATCTCCGCCAACGCCTCTTCGGACGAGAGCGGCGCTCGGAACCCGCCCACAGTCTACATATCTGCCAACCCCGCTCTTCCCGGTGTGACGGGAGGGCGGAGCCTAGGCGGGCAAGTCAGCATGGGGCCCGCCTACATCCATCACCACCCGCCTAAATCCCGCAGCTCGGTGGGGCCGGGAGGCGTGGCTACCTCGCCGCGTGTGGTAGTGACTCAGCCCAACACCAAATACACCTTCAAAATCACGGTCTCGCCGAACAAGCCGCCAGCCGTGTCCCCCGGGGTGGTGTCGCCCACCTTCGAGCCCACCAACATGCTCAGCGTGCCCGCCGATCAGCACTACCCCGAGCCCGAGGCCATCAGCCTGCCCGAGCCGCTCTCGCCCAACCGAGACCTGAGAGCCACCGAGAGCCGCCGGCCCAGCATGGGCTCTGACGACGCCGCATACACGCAGGGTAAGCGGACGAAGCTAAACGTTCCCATGCCTTCTGTGTCCAGTTTATTTATTTACTGTATTTATTTACTGTATGTGGTCTTTACTGTAATCTGAGCGCGAGAGCAGGAGATCTTCTCCCTGAGGCTCTGCTGCACACCAGCCTGCTACATGTTTTTTACACAGTAGTAGTAATATGTGTTTTTCTTTTTTATCATTATTATTATTTTCCGCTCAGCGCTGCCAAGTGGAAGGTGTGTGTGTGTGTGTGTGAGAGAGAGAGAGAGAGAGAGAGAGAGAGAGAGAGAGTTATTCCTGAGTGTGAGTTTCCATACTGTTGACACTGGGCTGGGTTTTGGATAAACCGTGTTCACTCACACACTTATTAAAACCCTTTCAGAATCTCAGCTTTGTTATCTTTGTGTGTGTGTGTGTGCCCAGTTGAGTGCTCGTTTGAGGGTAGAGTAAAAGTGACTTGGATTGAGGTGTGTGTTTGTGGAAGTGTGTGTAAAATGTGCACCAGCAGGGCAGTGTTTACCTTATATGGATTTTTGCCCTGTTGATGCCTGAGTCATTGACCGTGGGCCGTGTGTGTGTGTGTGTGTGTGTGTGTGTGTGTGTGTTTCCGTTCCCGTGTACACGGGTGCACCTACTTTGAGTCAGTGTCTGCTTCTGTTAATTGTTTTACTGTAGTTAATGTGTAACGTGTATGTTTGAGGGTAGGGGTGTCTCTCAGCCCTGTATCGTGTGTGTGTGTGCGTGCGTGCGTGTGTGTGTGTTTGATTTATGGATTATACATCTTGTTGAGGCACAAATATGGGAACATCTGACCATTTTGACCTTGTGAGGACATTTGGCCGGTCGTCAAGAGGAACTGGTGGTGTTTTCCCTCCTTTTTTTTTTCTAATTCGCAGATTTATTTACTTTATTTAATCGCCTTCTAACTTCTTTACTTGAATTACTAGCGTGTATGCTTGCTCACTTGTGCACTTACTTAATTACTTGTGCAAATACTTCCTTATTTGTTTTATTGACTTGCATATTTATGTACTGGCATAATTACTTAATTAATTTAATTACTTTAATTACTTGTTTAATTATTTACTTTAGTTATTTGGTACAAGTGTGCAAGTAAAGGAGTAACTCATGATATTCCCGTTGGGTTTTTAGCTATTTTTGGACACCCTGTGTTAAAATATATATATATATATATATATATAACACTTCCTATTGGTTAATGAGGTCACGTTTAAGGAAGCAGCAATAATAATTATCAGAAGGATAATAAGAGGCCGGTGCATGTGTGTGTGTGTGTGTGTGTGTGTGTGCTGAGACATTAAGCGTGACTCATGATGTTACATGTGCTGCTGTAGGAAGTGGAGCGTTGTTTGTTTCTCTCCTGTAAGACTAAAAGGCGTCCGGTTCCGTGGAAGTAAATATGGAGCGGATCCTCCGAGCGCTCCGTCAACGTTATTGGCTCTTTCAGGATCAGCGAACGGACGTCTCTTCCCTTCAGCGTTCAATAAATCCCAACTTGGATACGTCAACCGTTTAAGTGTTTTTGTTTTGTCCCCGTCCCCCCCCCCCTCCATTAGCAGCATCCTCTGGTGATTTAAACAGTTTATTGTTTCGAATAAAAAAAGCCCAGTAACATGCTCATTAGATTTACATGAGAAATGTTTGTAAATGTTATTTATCGACCTGCTCGACGTATTAAAGTTTCGAATTAAACCCGTTCGGTTTTAAGTGAGCAGACAGGAGGAGTACGAAGCGTAAGAGCGCAGTAATAAACGTCGTAACTCCGATGATGGATTATCTGGACGGGAGAAGAGGGAACCATGGTAACAGTTATACGTTTATCTGAATGTTTTGCAGGGTTGCAGTTGAAGTTGTTTGGATGGATTTGTCGTTTTGCATTCGTCTCCCATTTGCAAATCTGTGTTTTCCGCATCTCTTCTCGCTGCACTCTCTTGTAAGCGAGCGGAGCACGTCAGGTGACACGTTTCGCTGAATCGCGGCTTCCTTAGTCTGCTGGTTTGGATCAGCCTGTAGTTTGTCACTATTAGAGGCGCTCTAGAAAGGAAATGAGCGTTTTTAGACCCGCTGTCATGACACTAGAGGAAACGAGCTTTCCAATGATACCAAACCTAGAATATGGAGAGCGCTGATAAACGGCGGAGGAGGAAGAGGAATGCAGAACGGTGACTCGGAGTGTTAGGGTTAGAGTCGGTGCCTTTGAAAGTGTTAGAGGTCTTTCACATGTGCAGTGCTAACAGTTAGCGTTTGAACGGAACCCTGGTGTGTTCTCTGCCTGTGTGGTTCTTTAGGCAGAACGTAGCGAACACACTTGCGTCCGAGAGCCTGAATCGACACTGAATTGAGAGTGAATTGAATCTGAATCGACTCTGAATTGAGAGTGAATTGAATCTGAATCGACATGGAATTGACAGTGAATTGACTCTGAATCAAAAAGGAATTGACAGAATTGAAAGAGAATCAACTCTGAATTGACTCTGAATTGAAAAGGAATTGAATCTGAATCACCTCTGAATTGATTCGACTGTGGGAAGTGAACTTTGGGTTGCAGCACTGTGGTTTTGGTGAGAAAGTGTGTGTGTGTGTATCCCACTGTTCCTGCTGTTCACCAGGAATGTTCATCTAATATGTTGTGTGTGTGTGTGTGTATGTTTTTAGCATTGTTGGTGCATCAGAAGGCGCGCATGGAACGTCTGTGTCACGAGCTCAAGCTGAAAAAGAAGAACCTGGAGAAACTCAAAGAGGAGGTGAACGAGATGGAGAGCGACCTAACGAGGAGACGACTACAGAGGTCCAACTCGGTGTCTCAGATACCGTCTGTGAGTCTCACACCTTCATATAAACATTTTGCTGAGCTGCAATAGAAAATGAACCGACACCTGCTGACCAATCAGAATCCAGAGCTCAAGGAACGTGCAGTATTTCAGTAAATACTGAGAACCTGGATTTTATCATCAGTAACAATAAATCAGCTGCTCAGTTTCAGCATCTGACTGTGTGTGTGTGTGTGTGTGTGTGTGTGTGTGTGTGTGTGTGTGTGTGTTCAGCTTGATGAGATGCAACAGCTGAGGTATAAGAACAGGTTACTGCAGATCGACATCGACTGTTTAACTAAAGAGATCGACCTCCTACAGGCGCGTGGTGAGTCTCTTATACACACACACACACACACACACACACAGTTATATATACACACACACACAGTTACACACTCACACTGTTATACACATACACACACTTAATGTTTTTTTTTATATATATATATATATATATACACACACACACACACACACACACACACACACAGAGTTATACACGCACACCATTATACACTCACTTTACGACTCTAATCCGACTTTAGTCCGCGTCTAATCCGAAGTTGGTGCAGATCTAACCTGACTCTAATCCTCTAAGCTGGACTAGAGTCAGTTTAGAGTCGGGATTAGAAACCCCTACACCTCTCCACTTCGTTATGTACAGGCTGGAGTTTGTGTGAGTCCAGCTGCAGGCTGCAGCGCTTAGCGAGCCGGGTTTGCGCTGATAAATATCTCCCCACACACACACACACACACACACACACACACACACGTGCACTCGCACTCACGCCCATGACCAATGAACTGCTATTGTAGTGTTAACTGCCAGTTGTTTCCTGAATGACATCCTGCTACCGCTCATCAGTACCGGATTTACGATTCCTCTGGCACCTCTCAGCCACGCGCACATTTACACTCTCCTACTGCAAAATGTGTGTGTGTGTGTGACATTCATGGTGTTTACAATGCGTTTACTTTGTTGTTATGCAAAAACACACACATGCGCGCGCACACATCTCAGTTTGATTATAATTGGGATCTGCAGCGAAAATTCAAAAGTGTGTTGTGTTTGTGTGTTTAGATGTCCTCATCCCATGACTCCGTGATTAAGGGCTGTTCTGCATTTTCACATCCTGTTCAGTCATCTCGTGTGTGTGTGTGTGTGTGTGTGTGTGTGTGTCTACTGACTCATATGTTTTTTAATGCATTGGCTTTCAGGTGTGTGAGGGGCAGATGTGCTGCAGGTGTTCTTTTAATGACCGACAGGAAAGCACTTGTTTAGTGTGTGCGCGTGTGTGTGTGTGTGTGTGTGTGTAACCTGACCTTGTTTTGTCTATGTTTTTTAGGACCACACTTCAATCCCAGTGCGATCCATAACTTTTACGACAACATCGGCTTCCTCGGTCCCGTCCCCCCAAAACCCAAAGGTACTCCGGCAGCAGGTGAGAATGCGTGTATACACACACACACACACACACACACACTTATTCCTTTATAATATCCGTTATTGTGCTTCTTCCTATATATATTCTGGTGTTGTACATGCTAGACTGCCCCCTAGTGCACACTCAAGGTCACGATACATGACATGCCCACACCTGCACATGACCCTGAAGTATCCTCACATTTCATTCGCCTGATCTACCGCCATGATCGGACTAAATTTCTGCCTTTGCTGCACACCTGAAAGCGAAAGATGGCCTTCCTGAGGAAGACAATAAACGGTACTCCAACAAACCCGATAAAATTCCCGCCGTCTTGATCACTGCGTAGGGTAGAACGTCACGGAGATACGTGGTATATTATTTGTGTTAAAAATAAAAGCACAAGTTCACGTTGGAAATTAACGACTTGGACACTTTTAGGATGTGTACTTTATGTACTTGATAACATGTGCAGAAATGACAGACCTCCACACACACACACACACACACACACACACCTTTATCTCTGACACGTTCTCATGTACTTTACTTTTTCCAGCTTCCTGTTCCTCTCTTTTTTTTTTTTTTTTTTGTCTTCTTTGCATAATTTTAAATCTGTGCGTGTGTGTGCTCTCGTCTCGCTCTCTCCGGT
>NC_071256.1:2835600-2900600 GCF_023375685.1 Ictalurus furcatus
ATTTTTATTTTTTTTATTTTATCCCCCCCGTCTCCTTTGTCCTGGGCTCGGCTCCGAGCCGTGAGTTACGTTTCTGGATTTAAATCATGGTAGAAAAAAACAAGAAGAAGAAATGATTTGGATATCTAAAGTGATTTTTAATTTTTAGCTGGGAAAACTGTCTTTGTAACAGATAAGTTATTTGTAAAAATAAACAAAAAAAAAATATTCCGAATCGTCGGGTTATTTTTTGTGTGGTTAACGTGTTGTCGGGACGTTTCAGTTGCACGTTTCTCCCCACTAGATGGCAGTGTTGTGCGTTAAAGGAAGTTCACGGTTCCCGTTCTCGGCACAGCTGCGTTCTTCAGCGTGGCGTGAGGACTGGCGGATCCGAGGGCCGCATCTGAGCAGAGGTAAGAGTGGTGATGGTGACGGTGATGAAATACAGACTCCGCTTTGGCGTCTTTAGTCATTTAGCCACGACGTATTATATAAACGAGGTCGCTACTAGGATTGGGGGAAATCCTTTCCTTTTAGTTGCAAAAAGAAAGAGTTCTCCAACAAGGAAAATTCCACTGAACTTGGACGACTCGTGTTAAATTGATCGCATTCTGGCGTCGGTGCAGGAAAAAAACGAGCCGGAAACCTCACGCGGTCATCGACGAGGTGGGTTTGTGTACGTCTTCAGGACCGGAACAAAAACATAACCTATTTCTTAAAATCAAGATTAGCTCTCTTAAACAGTTATATAGATGGGTTTGACGTTTTAATGATTTATTTATTTTTTCTTCTATACTCTTTTAACCGACCCTTCAATACCCCCTGTCTATGTTCACAAATCTCTGCTCTGAGGATCTACAGAGTGTCTGTAAAATGACTGACAGGAGGTCATGGCTTAAACTAATATATATATATACACATGTGAATGTGTGTGTAATGTATATGTATGTTTAATTTTTTGTTTCTTTATCATGTTTGAAATATCTTCCATGTTATTTGTACAAGTAAGAAAAAAACAAAACACGCCTACCGCACCTTTTAATTCGTGACCGATTACGACGTAGAGAAACTTCTAGCCTTTTAAATTGTTTGCCCACAAGTTTTGTTTTTTTTTCCCTGTTTGTATTCGTTATTGTTACGACGAATAACCGATTTACGTTCGTCGCATCAATTCGTTTTTTCGTCGTTCGCCGTTTAAAAAAAAAAAAAAAAACCCGCTCCAAATCGTCCGATCGCGGCAGACGTAGAGATATTAAAGTGCAGGCTGTCGTCTCCCGGTCGGACGTGCGTCCTCGTCCGCTTACCGGTAAGACCCGGACTGCGAAAATAAAATGAAACACACAGGCGAGAGATCTTTTGAAAGCCATTATAGCTTATTTTTAATCATTAGGTCGTAACAAACCGGAAGCACATTCAGACAATACAAACGGCGCAAAGGATTCCGCTAATCTTAGCTACATCACATATCAACTAGTAGTCATACGATCCCCGTCCTCCTTGAGGACGTACTCATCGTTTTGTTTGTTTGTTTATTTATTTAAGGTTACATTTGTGCCAAAGCAGCACACAGGAAAAACCTAAATCCAAACCAAAGCTGTACTCCGGTTCTTCGGTTTATTTCCGTTCACGTCAACGTTCTACTCCTCAACTCGTCGTCGTGAGTCGAGTGAGACCACGTTTACTCTCAGAGAAGGTCAGTCTTCACGTTCACATTCAAGAAGCAACTAGTCATGAGTAATTACAGCAAACCGGGTGCCGACGGCTTTAAAGACGGAGCGTCGTCCCGGGAAATACATTCATCTGGTCTTTTTACAGTATCAGGAGGTATACATATACAGATACACACACACATATATACACACAGTCTTGTTTTCTGTTTCTATGTCGTTACTATACAGGGCAGGTGCTTTTAAAAAGAATACTTTATTATTATTATTTTTATTTTTTTTAACGCATAAATCAACTTTACGGAGTGTTCTGTGCAGTATTTGCTTGCATTTTGCGCTGGAGCTCCCACGCTAACGTATCTAAGTGACAGTGCTTCATCCTAGTCTCGCTTTGCTTCATCGTAATCGTGACCAGGAGACGCCTACTTTCACAGAAAGAGCTCATTTACCGACACGGTACGCGCCAAACCGCAGAACCTTTCCCATCAGCAAACATGCGAGGAGGATTCTGAGGCCTGTGGCCAGAAAAGTGTACGGAAAAAAAGATTTTTGTAAAACAAAAACGGCTGCCCGGCGAGCGTCCGGCTACACGGGGAGGTCTTGTTCATCCGTGTTTCTCGATCACAGGAAGTCCGCCGGTGAGTCCGTGTGATAACGCTGGAGGAGAGCCAGATGTGGTTTGAGGCTGAGGGATACGCGTAGGTAAAATAATTGAAGCGAGATGAAGTTTCATTACTTCTTAGCACCAGCGCAAAAGAAAAGTCAGGATCGTGTCTCCTTTATTAGTTGGGTGAAGCTCGCCTTTGCGCAACAGCTTCAGATTGTAACGTGATCAGGATGCGATTCTGCGCCCTCGCTACCTTTTCAGACTTCAGATTTCAGTGATTTAAAAACTGAAATTTGACATTTGGTTTGTGAGTATTTAAAAAAAACAAAAAAAAACAAACAAACAGTAACAGCACTGCTCTTGCACTGTGAAGTTCACTGAGCGTCCGGATGATAAAAAAAAAATCTTACAAAACCAGTTACTGTCTGTAATTCATCGCCGATGGAGCGTGACGGTTGCCGCGGCTCACGTTTGTGGATTAATTACCAGCTTGTGCGGTTTAAAGCAAGGAACTGTTCCTGTATTTCTGGATCTGCATGACCAGCTCTGTTGTATCCAGTGTGTGTGGGTATAAACTCATAACCTGGTCCACGATGCTCTGAGGGAAAATCGTGCTAAGCTGAGACCTCACATCCCTCCTCCTGTCCGTCAGCTTGTCCCCGTTAATGACCTCAGGTTGGACTTGACCCCACACGTCCGGTACCCTGAGTTGGTTGGACGTCGACTGAGGATAATGTAGAGCCTCGTTGCTAAAAGGTGCGTTACTGTTTTTATAAGCGGTGCGGTGTTGATATCCGTGGTTCGGATAAAGCGGGTGAGGGTAACCAAGCCCGACGTCGGAGTGTGTGTGTTGGCAGCGCGAGAGTGTGTGGAGGTCAGGGCTGTAGCAGCGCGAGGGCACGTCAGGACTGCGGGCTCGCCTCTGCTGCAGGCTAGAACTGCCAGACAGGAAGTAATCGCTACTGCTTCCAGTCATACACCCACTGCTGTAGGCTAGTGAGGTCTGGAGGGCGGAGTCACTGAGATAAAGGCGGGACATGGAGCCCTCCAGCGAGCCGTAGGCCTGGTCACTTTTAATGCTCTTGTACAAAGCAGGAAGGGACCTCTGCAGGTCGGTGGGACTTTGTGTTTCATGCGGGGAAGAGTAGAGATCGAGACCGGAAAGAGCGCGAGTCAGCTCGTCGTGGTGTAACAAGGGCAGCATGGCCACCGTCTGGTAGTCGCAGGGTCCGTCCGTGGACTGGGGAAAGTCCTCAGTCACGCTAGACGGCTGACTCTTCGCTCTCAGTTCATCGGCCACAGAGAGCTGCGGTTGGTTGGAGCGTTCAGGGTGGTAGAATTTACACTTCACACCGTAGGTGCACTTCTTTCCTGCCGGAAACGAACAGAGGAAAAGTCCGTTATTAATCATGAATCATTGGAGAAAACGCGTGGCGGACCCGCTCGGACGTAGACCTACCGTAAGGACAGTGTTGGAGCTTGGTCTCCGATATTAAAGGCTTCTTTCGAAGGAAGTTCTCGATGGTGGGCCCGTTTCTCCCAAGTGGATCATCAGGTGGCATGAATCTTAAATCGGAAAGAAGACGAGAATCACATTCGTTAGCATTTGAATCCATCAAAATGACCTTTATCAGCATTGAAAATTATCCTACGTTAAATCCCACGCTATCGTTCGTGTTTTCGTGCCTGTTTTGTTCCCAACCATCCTTCCTAAATCCGCCCTACAGCCCAGAGAAACCCGAGAACGCTGTTTTTGCACCGTAGTGCGGACGGGGGGGGGACCGTAGCCTGTAGCTACGTCGGTCCAGGACGGCGGAACTTACCGCAGTACGGTATTAAGTATTTTCCTTTCATGTTTACAGCTCTGCGTAGTGTATAAGCCTCGCTGGGACGTGCGAAAGAGGGTGATTTTTATGTTCAAACGAATAAGTGGGAAGTGATATCAGAAATCGTATTCGTCTACGATCGTTAATGAAAGAGAAAGCAGGTGGATTCAGACTTTTTGGCCGACGTTTGGGGAAACAGGAACAAGGAACCTTTTTTTTTTTTTTTTTTTTTGTGCCATGTATTTGTTTGTTTCTCAACAGTGCATTTCCTCATTATGTCATCTCAAACCCTGTTCTCGTAACAGCAGGCTTGGAGGAAAGAAAAATAAATAAATAAAAAATCGTGGCATTGTTTTCTTTGGCATTTTCCTCTCAACGTTTGCACGCAGACTTACATATCGTTGGCGAACGTGTACATGAGCAGCCTCTCCTCGATGAACTTCCTCCATTTGGGATTCTCCTGCTGCAGGTCGCGGTAGTTGTCGTTGGACACGATGATGCCGTCCGAGCTGACGGCCAGCTTGATGATGTAGCGGTCGTCGTAACACACCACCCGCTTGCCGTTGACGCAGCGCGAGGGCGTGTACACCAGGATGTTCCTGCTCTCCAGCTCATCCAGTATGTGCTGGTCTGAAGACAAGCGTCAGAACAATTACAAACCCTTCGTTTCCTTCGCCGCGAAAAAGAAGCAGTTCCGTCACAACGGGCTCGTTGCTACGCAACAGCGTAACGACCTTGTTCTTTAGGTGTTACGTTACCAATCTTGTGAACTAGCCGCTAGTCGGTAAGCTCTAATATAACGATGACGTTCGATAGAAAATGGCCGACTGCACCCGCGTCACTTTAATTATAAACTTAAATATATGGATGTTTTTCTCCTCTAGGGAAATAATAATAATAATAAAAAAAAAAGAAATGTGGACAATCCAGAGCTAGAATCGTACCCTGGACTTCTTACCTGTGATGGGAGCCTCAGGTCTCGACTGTTCTTTCCTCCACATAGGCACGAACACGGTGATGTCGCGAATCCCCCTGTCCCAAAACCACTGCACGGCCAGCTGGATCCCCCGGCACGAGAACACCGTCTTATTCCCGTGGCTGTGGAACAGAGCGCGGTTATTTATTTATTTATTTATTTATTTTATTTTATTTTAGACAGTCCACAATCCCAGCGCTGATCTGAGCAGGTCAGGTTAGGGGTTACATGTTCTCAAGTGAACCTTCGCCCCCATCCCTGCTGTCCCACCTGGAACGATTAGCTCCAGCTATTTAAAGAGCCGTCCAGATGTTTTCATCCGTAATAATAGCGTTGTTGTTGTTGTTGTTGTTTGTTTTGTTTTTTTTAACGAGGAGATTAAAGCGCCGCAGAGAAACAGTAAAAGCTCTTTATGTACGGCGACGAGCCTAAACCGGAAAATCTTAGCAGCGATGCAGCTCGGTTCCCCCAGCGGTCGTAAATCCAGATTTGCCTGTGTGTAGGCAAGTTGGACCTTGTGGCGACTTTGGCTTTTGGTTAAAACTTCTAAAACATGATTTCTCTTTGTTTACTTTTTGGTTAAGGGTTAGATTTAGGTGTCGGTAGAAGATCCTCACAAAGATGAGAAGACGAACATCTACGTACGTGTGTGTGTGTGTGTATATGTATATACGGACATTTTCACTTAGGGGTGTACTCACTTTCGTTGCCAGCGGTTTAGACATTAATGTCTGTGTGTTGAGTTATTTCGAGGGGACGGCAAATTTTACACTGTTACACAAGCTGTACACTCACTACTTTACACTGTAGCAACGTGTCATTTCCTGAGTGCCGTCACATGACGAGACAGAATCGAATATTTACACAAATGTGAGGGGTGTACTCACTTTTGTGAGATACTGTAAATTAACCTGCGAGTCAGAGAAATGGGTCATGACATACCCGCGGTTCCAAAAAGAAAAAAAAAAAAACCCCCAACAATAACCACAATACTCAGTGACGTGTACAGCTCGAGTACGAAATGCTCCTTTCATTTGCATCACACACACACACACACACACACACACTTGTACTAGCACTAAATGAAATACTAACGAATGACCACCGTCATGAAAGCAGAGAAACGGTGCCCGAGTTGCACGAGTT
Source organism: Ictalurus furcatus (assembly GCF_023375685.1). Classification (NCBI taxonomy): domain Eukaryota; kingdom Metazoa; phylum Chordata; class Actinopteri; order Siluriformes; family Ictaluridae; genus Ictalurus; species Ictalurus furcatus. The sequence continues at coordinate 2,841,802 of NC_071256.1, forward strand.
TACAATGCTGACGTAGGCGGCTAAGCGAGACGTCTGTGGTTTGCTAACTGTGAGTCATAGCGAGACTGCTAGGCCCGAAACACTCGGTCATATGACGGAGTCAGCGTGACCCAGACTGCCGCTCTGTGGCCTCGTTTCTCATATTGTATACTGGTCTACATCACAAGTCTCAGTATTCTACTCCACATCGCTTCCAGTGACCCGTTTCTAAGATTCACAAACGACGGAGATGTGCGAACACACGCCGGGTCGCTTCGAAACCGGAGGGCTTCCCCCTCCCCTCCCCTCCCCTCCTCCCTCTTTTACTGCTGCAGAACGAACGCGTTTCATCGCGCGGCTGAATCGAAGCACTCGGAGGGTAATGCTGTTAAGCGTAGATAAATAAGATGTATAATTACAGTGATGAAGCTTAGACACGGTTTTCGAAGTCATTACGGTCGTCGTTTAAACAGGAACCCTGGATTACAGGCGTCAAAACACGTCGGCCACTCGTCCGTGCGGTTATCTAATCAGCCAATCACGTGGCACGGATGGACGTGAATCGAGATCACGACGCGACACGTCGAACCGTGAGGCGGGTGAGCTTTATAGATTCACACGTCCAACATGATCGAGTGAAGCGGATGTTTTGTCCTCAACTATATTACTGTTACCACAACATGCATGCGTATAGCTTACGTGTGTGTGTGTGTGTGCGCGCGCGTGTGCGTGTGTGTGTGTGGGGTTGTTATCGTATTTGACTAACCTAGTTCTGGGCCTTTCCACTTCGATACGTGTGCGCTTTGCATGCGGTGCTCAGCCTGAAGCTGATACGCTTAATAAGCATGCACATTGTTAAGGAAGTCGCTTTGCAGAGCACTTCCTGGACAACGGCGTGCACAAACAGTCCAAACCGCCACCACCACGACGTTCAGTCTTGTGGTCTGAGACGACGTGTTTTTTTTTTATTTTATTAAAAAAAGAAAGTAAGAAAGAAAGAAAAGGGGAAAATATGACCTGATGTATGTGTATGTGTATGTGTTGCACCAGTGGGTGTGGGCGCGTGTGCACTTTGCCTCAGTTCGGCTTCCCCCTGCAGTGTTTAGGCGTCTGCTAACCGACGCGGTTCGTAATTTACTCACTGTAATAATTAAGTTTCTTGAGTTAATAATTTTGAAACCCGCTCGTCGTTGACGTGTGACTCCCACTTCTGCAACACGTACTAGACACAAGCGCAGAAGTTCAGGAGGAACTGAAACCAAGATAACATACTTTTAAATACCAGTCCTAACCCGTTTATGCACTCGATCGTGAACGTAAGCGAAACAATGCCGGGTAAAAAATTTCAGGCTAAAACGGCGTTTCTTGAATTTTGACGCAATTTTCCAAACGCCGAAGTGTTTCCAAGTATGTCCGTGTGCGTTTTACTTCCGGAGCGTGTCTCGGATGTGCCGAGCGAATACGAGCAAGACGTCCGAATCCAGAGAGCGCCGTGTAATCCGCAAGCCTTCGCCGCTCTGGAAAGTGAATCGCGGTTGCGGGAGCAGCCCTGCCGCCGGTTCCTCATCTTCTCCTCTCGCCTAACCCCACGACCCGTTTTGAAACTACGTGTGAATCATGAGGTGACTTTCGAGGGGGGAAAAAATACATGAAAGGAACGCTACGCCGAACAGCTCGGTTCATGAAACACATGCACGTTAGCTTGAAAAATAAATGTTAACCAAAAAAAAAAAAAAAAAAAGTAGTCATTTTTGAGTGGGTGGGTTAAAGGTCACCGCTTCACCACAATCTATAAATTCACATCGTACTCACACTTGGGATTTGTAAAGAGTTTTGGTTTCTGAGAACGGACCAAAAAAAAAAAAAACGAAACCTAGCCTGCTCTGAGATCGCGTGAAGATCGCGTTTATACGTACGCCAAATGGAGGGTGCCAATACTTTTAAAAGGCCATGGTTTGGGTTTAAACAAGTAGTCCTTAATGGTCCTTAGCAAGCAGGCTGGGTTTGCATCAATGGATGGAAATTTATTTAGATTTATTATTTATTTATTTTATTTTTTAAACATATATCGCTTATCAAGATAAATCACGACTAAGCTGAATTTCAGATACAGTTATTATAACATCTGAGTTATTATTATTATTATTAGTAGTAGTAGTAGTAGTAGTAGTAGTAATAACAACAATACAAGGAGAAAAACTTTTTATTTAATCGTCTTATTTTTGTATGTGAGTCTTTCTTCCTTTCGTCTTATTATTATTATTATTATTATTATTATTATCATCTAGTATCTTTTTCTCCACTTTTTCGCTCCAGATCTTGTTACACTTTCTATCTTTCTTTCCCATCGACTCGGGCTTACGAGTCTGAGACGTTTGAGTATAAAGTAACCCGACACGTTTATAAAACGTACGTTGACGTTTAATCTCGAGACTCGGATGAGTAAGACTCCCGACTGCGTGCATTTTAAAGATCTCACCTTATAGCTACGTTGCTGCCGTCTATGACCACGGGCCTGAAGGGGTTCGAGTCGGCGTGTGCGGTGTCGGCGTGTTTGTGCTGCAGCGACGAGCCACATCCTCGCGGGACGAGCTGAGGGCTGCTCTCCGGCGCCCCCGGTGCTCCAGTGACGTTAGTGCGACACGTCTTGATCAGCTCCTGGAGGATGTCGTTGGTCTGCGCGTCGCGCTCGAGCGTCTGCAGGACTCGCACGATGTCCGAGCGGGAGTAACCCAGCTTGAGGAAACGCTTCACCTTGTTCTGCTCGCGCTCCATGTCCATGTGTGTGTGTGTGTGTCTCCTCCTGTGGTTGGCCACGTGTTCTGTGCGAGTGTGTGTTTGTGTGTGAGGAAGGCAGGAGGAGGCGGGAGGGGTGGTTTGTCCTGCGCTATCGCTGCCTCGATGGGGGAATCCGCCTTCGGTCTGTCTTTCCACTGTTTGTGGAAGAAGTATGTGAGGAGGCGGGTTCCCTCTGGGTAAACACAGAAAGGTCATGTAATGTTAGGGGCTTTTACACTCTTGCAGTTTCACAAAGCTCTTGCAAACATCCATCGCTGCTACTACACACACACACACACACACACACACACAGGTTCTATTTTTAACAAGCACGACGTGTGCATCAACAGGACGTCATGCCCAGACCACAGACGAAAGGAAGACGCTTTAATGCTAGTCAGTTCGGTGCGATTGTCACCTTTTAATGCGCGCGCTGCTTGCGTCAATCCTGCCAAAATCTCCGCTTCTTAGGAACTTGTTTCTCAAAGTGTGTAGTATTAATAGTGTATTGGAAAGCCCCTGCGTTTCACCAAGTCTTATTTACGAGCCTAATATGAAAAGCAGAACTGACTCTTTACACACGTCACGCCATGTGGATTAAAAGCGGCGACCTTTTCACCAAACAACAGCCGAGTCTGTCCATCACGATTCGAAATCTTTCCATCAGATTGTTGCCCACAGTGCGGTCGTGTTCAGTTGACTAATCGTGTAGTGGTAAACCTTTTTCCACACACACTCTCTCACACTTTTTTGTTGTTTTTTTTTCTTTCTTTCTTTGTTAAATCCTACGTGACAGTGATTCAGTGTGAATGAAATCTTTTTAAAAAGGTTTATGTATTTTGAAATATGAATAAACCCACCTCGTATGGTATCGGCTCGAGTGTGTGAAGGTGAAGACTGAGTGAACGCGTTAGAGGAACATTTGCTGATCTAGGCTCACCTTGTCAACTCGAGGCAAATATTACAGGGGTGTGTGTGTGTGTGTGTGTGTGTGTGTGTGTGTGTGTGTTAGCATCAATTTTTCAAGTGCTGGTAGATTTCCTTGTCTTCCTCCCTCCCTTACCATTTTCTTCCACTTATTTATTTATTTATTTTTTACACACACTCGTGTAATTAACGATCAGTTGCCTGCCCCATTTTTAACCGGCTGTTAAAACCAGTACATTTGACCCACACTAACACATCCCCCCCCCCCCGCCCTCCCCGCCCTCCTGCCCAAGATGAAGACAATTTGCCCCATTGTAGACTTGTCTTGGCACAGTTAGATACTGTTTTCCCCTCCCCTTCTCTCACCTGGCACAGGTACAACTTGTTTTTGTCTTCCTCTTTCCCTCTGCCACAGGTAGGGGCATGTTTTCTCTGCCTCTTTTCCTCACCGTTTTTTGCTTTAAATCACCACTTGAGAAGTGTTCCTTGTTGTACTTTGGACATGAGATAGTTTGCCCTGCCTTCTCGCACAGGTACAGACACAATATTGCTCCACTTTCCTCACCTGGCACAGGTACAGACACTGTGCCCCTCCCCCTTTCTCACCAGACACCGGTACAGACACTGTGCCCCTCCCCCTTTCTCACCAGACACCGGTACAGACACTGTGCCCCTCGCCTTCCCGCATCCGACATCGATGCTATTATCCACCCCGACACCGTCCCTGTTCCAGCCGAGGGAAGAGGACGGACACGTGGTCTGTAACTGTACCAGGTGTGGGAACGTGGACGGACACAGTATCTGTACCTCAGTTGGTATAATTCGGGGCCTTTTTGTTCTTCCCATTTCCTTACCTCACTCCAGTACTCTATTTGCCCCGCCACTTCTCTCTCCTCGCACAGGTATACATTATATATATATATACACACACACCATTTTCCAGACGACTTCTTCCTCCTTCTGTCACGTGAGTTATTTTTAACTCTCACTTTTCCTTGTTGCTATATTTAGCTCGGGTTCAGTCGTGAATAATAAGGAAGCCACCTTAAGAAAAACAAAGGCAGCTTCTTCCCCTCATCCTCAAACGCACCTGTTCATTCACGTTATTACCGTCATTGAGCTCTTAAACCGTCAAGCCTTTCTTATACCATCTATACACCTACCTCATAAACCTAGGAGCAGAGTGCGCACGCACACACACACACACACACACACTTATTGTAGTTCAGCTCTTTGTCTTTAAACCACAACAGCTTCATATCCGTGACACTCACTCATCACACTGACGATTCTTTTTAAAAAAAAAAAAAAAACACAAAACATTTCTATCTATTTTCTTCACTTTTCTTCTTTGGAAGACGCGCTTAGTTCCAGTCACCTCATTACTTGTAGGCTTCATGACTTTCCTGCTGTTTTACTGTCAGGAAATCTCACGAGTTCTCATTAGTTATATCTCTAGTCCTCGCTGGCTGTGTCTACTGAACGGTCATAAACAGCACTACCACTACTAAACACACCGTTCTGACTAAGAAGTGAAGTTCTGAGTGAGCGATTTAATAAAGTTGTACTTACAGTTTGTTCAGCAGCCCCAGCGAGAGAGAGAGAGAGAGAGAGAGAGAGAGAGAGAGTGTGTGTGTGCTCGTCTCTCTCAGAATGATCAAGCATATGAGGAAGTTACTAAATGTGTGCTCACACCATAGCAAGGAAGCCAAAGAATACAAATATGCACGCCCACACACACACACACACACACGCGCACACACGCCCTTCTTCCTTATACATATGTTTGATATAAAACTTTCCCCTCTTACTGCTCTTCCTCAACCACACACACGCGCACACACGCGCACACACGCGCACACACGCGCACACACAGCCACTTAAGGCTTACATGGCATATCGGGTTGCGTTATTTTCAACGTTCGTACACGGTACAAAGCCTCCCTGTGATGTCGAGCAGCCTTCACCGATCACTTCGGGGAAATCATGCCACTTCAGGCAAGGAAAACAGAAGGGTGAATTAGACACTCGAGTACACAGTGACTAACGTAGCGGGCACGGCTGACATTGTGACAGAGCATGACCGAGTGTGTGAGAGCTTCCCAGAATGTTATGCAATCGGTTAAAGCGGAGTTCCGCGTCATGTGCGGTCATGTGACTTGCGTTCCCATGTTTCTCGATGTAGCAACGCGAACCAAAAGGCAGCACGAGTCATTTTAGTAACCTCACACGATGAAGCTAAAACGATGAGGTGACGTCTAGATGTGTCCTATAAATAGAATCGATTTGAATTATAAATAGAATCGATTTGAATTATAAATAGAATCGATTTGAATTATAAATAGAATCGATTGGCGAATTTTGACCTTTGTCATGTCTGGGCTTGCTTTTAATATTGGGGTTTGTGTGTGTGTGTGTGTGTGTGTGTGTGTGAAATAAGTAAGGAATAATACACTCGGAGTTGTGCTGTAGTAGAAAAATCATCAGCTAAACAGTAGTGTTGATTCTTTTTCAATAACTGCATGTCCCAGGGTGTTTTATTGCTCTTACACCACAGCAATTTACCAACGAGTGCAGTTTGTTTGTTTGTTTGTTTATTTATTTATTTATTTATTTATTTTGGGTGGTTGACCCATATTCTGGAACATCCATGGGGAAAAAAAGTTTGTTCCTGTTTTCGCTTGCGTTTCTGCATCTGCACCAACTCTTACCCCCCCCCCCTCCCCCCCTTCTTGAAATCAATTGCCACGTTACCATGAAACCACAACTCTTCTGTCCTGAAAACTGTGTGAAAAGCGCTGACACAGGAGACTCCTTTTCATAAATGTCACATGTCGGTCACAGCTATTCTTTCTCTTACGTGTAGTCAGTTGGAATCCTTTCCCCCCCCCCCAAAAAAGTATCGGAACAGCAGGGGCATTTCTCGGGGGTTTTTTATCCCCCCACTATATGTCGAACACATTTGGGTTTGAGATCAAAGGATGAACGATACGACGGATCACTCGTCCCATCGTAGCGCTTTTTGTAGAACCGCTAGGGTTAAAAAGCGCTATATAAGTGCAGACTGTTTAACTCAACAAAGTTTATCAAGGGGGGGAAAAGTGGAAGGTTTTAGCCAAGGCAATCACCAGATGAGCGGTGTTTCACCTCCTCTTGAAGACGAGGACTCGAGACCGTCCCGCCCAACCCCCAACCAAATATTAAGCATTATTTACTTTAAGACGATCTGTTCCTATACTTTTGCTCGTCTGAGGATCCCCGGGGGGGGGGGGGGGGGGGGGGTCTGACGCTCAACGCGCCGTGTTCTAAGTGCTTTAACACGTCTGGATGTAAATATCAATTTCGATCTGTCGTCTCGTTCATCTTTTAATCTCAAACAAATGTATTCGGTATGTAGCGAAAACAACAGAACTGGCCTTGCCGTTCCAATACTTTCGGAGGGGACTGTGTGCCATCTTACAGCGCTGGGGTCATATAAATAAATACATTTTAAAAATGCTCGTTTATGGCAAATGCGTTAATTATCAGTTGTATAAAAAAATTCATTCGAGGCACTGCGTTTGTTAATTAACTACCCAGTGTACGTCGTCATCCTGCCTTGCCAACGACGTTTTTGTGACCTCTGACCTCTGTGACATCGTTGCCGGTTGTTACAATGCGCCAGTTCTGTACTGATGCTGCAAATATCGTGTGAAATGATTCCCATAATCGGTGCTTAGGGAATTCGGAGCGTGTCCCGGGAACGTGAGGATGTACACACATTCGCGTTCAGGGGCACTTTAGACTCACCAGTTCAGCTGGCCATTTTAGGATCATAGCAGGAAATCCACACCGAGCTAGATCCTGTGAGGCGGTGACGCGTCGTGTTCCATCGTGCCGTCCTTCATCGCTGTTAAACCTTTTGAAAACGTTTTTTACTCGTGACGCTCTTTACTCGTCACGGTATGACACAGACGTGTCTGTACGTCACGACGCTCACGCCTACGGTGTAACGCGCCTATGAACTAGGTCATACAAATCACCTGTAGGCAAATACAGCGCGTAGTTCTCACACCCAATCCGTGTGGTATGTGTGTTCTGTTCTTTTCTTTCTTTTTTTGTAATTACGTTGACCTGCTGTTACTAAATCTGACTTGGGGGATTTCCTCAGCGCTTTTATAATGGCCATAAAAAGCCTTCTCATGCTTCCTTCAGCGTATGGAACCGGTTGAATGGTTTAACTCACCTGACCAGGTGCAAGGCCTTATCAGCAGGAAGGAGTCACAGTTTCCTCTTGAACAGCCGTACACGCCGAATATTTAACGCTCCAATAACGCCGTTTTTTATTTCGAAATATTTAAAAGTGTAATTAATTAAAGAACTACTTATTCTTTAAAATGTTTTTATTTATTTATTTATTTTGACATGTTTATAGTTATGTTTTAAATTTCAAAGCGAGCTATTTCCTGGTATCGCTTCTCATAGCAGATAAAAGCAGTCGGTCCCAGTCGTCGCTGGAGCCGACACTGGAGACTCCTTCCTTAAATTCTAAACCGTCGGTGTACGCGCCGCGTCCACCGTACAAGTCCCGGTGTATGGTATCGCTATAGAAACGATAACGTCTTCGAACGAGTGCGGCGATGTGATGTGATTTGACTGAAAATGAATCGACCGTCTGACCAATCAGAATGCTAGAATTAATCCACGACGCTGTGTGATGTGCAAGATGTAGAACTTTAAGGATTGTCTTCATATTTCATTCATTAGTAGGAACATCACGTTAAAACCCGCTGACGGGTGACCCGAGTAATGTTGATTATCTCGTTACAGTGGCACGTCTTTAGCAGGTGGGGTGTAATTATTATTCAGCAAGTGAACAGTCAGTTCTTAAAAGGTGACGTGTCGGAAGCAGGAAAAAAGGGCGAGCGTAAGGATCTGAGCTCTGGGCGATGTCCTGCTGGGAAACCTCGGGTCCTGGCGTTCATCAGGACGTTTCTTCGACACGTTCCACCTTCCTAAACGTTGTTGCGGAGCATGTACACGTCTTCATGGCGGCGGTATTCCTTAACGTCCGAGGAAGAGTCACTGCAGGAACGGTTTGAGGAACATGATGGAGAGTTCAAGGTGTCGACCCGTCCTCCAAATTCCCCAGATCTCAATCCAATCGAGCGTCTGTGGGACGTTCTGGACAAACCAGTCCGATCTATGGAGGAATCCCATCTCGCAACTTACACGACTTAAAGGATCCGCTGCTAACGTCTCGGTCCCGGATACAACAGCACACCTTCAGAGTCCACGCCTCGGCAGGTCAGAGGTCACCGTTTTATTAGCACAAGGATTAGGCAGGTGGTTTTAATGTTACGGCTGATCGGGGGGTGTGTGTGTGTGTGTGTGTGTGTGTGTGTGTGTGTGTGTGTGTGTGTGTATACATATACACACAGTGTTAATTTAAATCGCATTTATTATTAGATTTATTTAGGTTTGAACACCAGGCCCAAGTCACAGCCTTCATTATAGTGTTTAAATGTTAACACTGATGTGCCTTTACCATCACATGAGGGTCTAAAGGTTTAGAAAATACCCCGATACACTGTTGTGGTTGCATTTATGAACATCATGACTTCCTTTTTCCAGTGTTGAAATAAAGGGGGGGAAAAAAGACCCTTTAAAATAACACACACACACACACACACAAAAAAAAAAGGAAGGTGATATCTATTTGTTTGTGCGTGTGTGTGTTACCAGGGTTCAAACAGTAAAGGTGTGTGTGTGTGTGTGTGTGTGGAGGGGTTTCCCACTTGCAGAAGTGAGAGTGTGCAAGTGCAGTGCAAGAGTAGTAGCACAACCTTTTTTCCACTCCGCCCCCTCCTGAGAGAGTCAGTCATGCGTTGGTGGTTTCGGCCCACGCAGGAGACCTCAACATGCTCTCTCTTCTGGAGCGACTCGCACCTCGGGTTTAATCAGACAAACAGCGATGGAGGTGTGTAATAATATACCTACACACACACACACACACACACACACACACATTTATTTTGGTGTTCTTTATGTTCTAGCTGTGGGCAAATCTGTGGTACAAACTAGTATTCAGATAAAAAAAAAAACACACACACAAGATGGCCGACAGGTTTTTTAAAATTTTATTTATTTATTTATTTTTTTTATAAGTAAAGCTGGATTCTGATTGGTCAGAAAGCATCGATTCATTTTATTCGTCGAGTCATTCATCGATTCATTTCATTCATTGAGTCATTCATCGATTCATCTCGTTCACGGTAACGGCTCGTTCACAGGGATTTGTACGGGATATACGCCGTGTGTAATCGTCGTCATGGTGAAGGGGATGTTTGTGGAAGGATCGTCCAGAGGTGAAGCTGTAGCTATGCTTTAAGTTTTTCTTGTCGGAAAGTAGCACTCGCAGAAACCGAACCACTCTTCTGTTGAAAACGTGTATAATAGGCAGGGGGCGGAGCTAATTTCCAGGCACGGATTAAGCGGATCCGCCGAAAGCCGACGTTTCTGCGGAAAATACCGAACCGCAGCTTTAATTAAAGAAGAAGAGTGATTATAGCTGATGAAGCGTTTAAAATGGTAACAAGAACTAACTTGTTTTGTTAGATTAAACGTGACGGTAAGCGTAAAAGTTATGATTTGTGGTGGGATATATATATAATTATATATATATATAAACACGCTACAGGATATAGTCCCTCGCAAGCCGAACCGCTCTTCTTTTGAAGACGTGTATGATGATGGGGGCGGAGCTAATTTCCAGGTACAGCTAAGAGCCAGGACGTTTCTGCGGGAAAAAATTCCAAACCGCCGCTTTAAGCAAACGAGAAGAAAGGACGAGTACGGACGTAGCAAACGAGGAAGAATATGATCCAGCGTGAGAAGAAGTGAGCAGGTCAGGCTTGATTTTTAAAAAAAAAAAATTCTTTTTCATTCGACACGTAAAGTTGAAACGCCGTTCACTGGAGCAGCATCACTTCCTGTTCATGCTGCAGTAGCACATTCACAACCGAGAGCGATGGGGATTTTAGTCAAGCGTGTGAAGTCGGACGACAGAGAGAGAGTGTAAATGTTTTTCATAACGAGAACTCGCAGATGTTAGGTGCTGGAACAGGATGAAAGTAACCACTTCCTTGGTATTTAGCTGTGATCTTCGCCGAACGCAGTTCCCGTGTCGCCTGTAGCAGGTATTTACACGTAACCTCTGACACTTTCACTGTCCGCACTCTCAGAACGTGGTCGTCGGTAACGTTCCGTCTGCAACGCTGTGGGGTTTATTTACATCGTTTTCAGTGCGCATCCAGTGGGGATCAGGGACGTGTGTATGATCTGATGAAAACCTAAACAGACCCGGTTTCTCACAATCATGTGGTGTTGATGTACAGCTCCATCTAGTGGATGTTCAGGGGTGTTTACATCTCCTCATCACAACTCTGTACACATCTCAGAGCTTCGGGACGCACGGAGTTCATCTCTCCTGCTCTGACACGCTGGTCTAGTGGGAGATTCCGTCTGTGTGATGATCTGGAATCAAGTATAGCCTTCTGTTCTTCTGTTCTATCCGTTTTCTTCTCTTCCGCTGCGTTTCAGGATATCCTGTCTTAAGTGTCCGTTGTTTCCATGTCATCATTCTGTTCTTTATCTTTCCATCCTTTCAGTTCTGTTCTCTCCGCAATTCTTTTCATGCCTCCCCCGGCCCTTTCTTTCCGTTCTTTCTGTTTCAATCTCTTCTATAGATTCTTTGCGTTCCCTTCTTTACGCTGCAGTGTTCCCGTTTTTACTTTCTGTTCTCCGCATTCCGTTCTGTCCTTCACGTCCTTTTAATTCATGCTTTGCATTCTGTTCCGTCACATTCTTTACGCCCCGTCCGTTACTTCCGGTCCTTCACGTTTTTGCTCTCTCCGTTCTGTTCTTCACGTTCCGATCTTTGTTTCGTTCTTTTTTTTACGTCCCGTTCTTTACTTTCTGTTGTTTACAGTTTGTTCTTTATTTTTCGTGCTTAACATTTTGTTCTTTACACCCCATTCTTTAACGTTCCTTTCATTACTTACCTTTTTTTTTAAACAGTATTCAGTAAAATGCAGGGGGGGGGGGGGTTTCACCCTAACCCTTGGTGCTGAGGATCTTGGGAAATGGAGTTTGACTGAGGCTATCAGTGACAACTTTCCTTTTTTTTTGGTGATGTGATCAGATATTTATGGAGAAGTAATAATAATAATACTCCTTCATGAACAAATCTTTTCTCCTGTAATCCTCTGAGGCTGTTGAAGATGCCGGAGTCCGTACTCTTGCCTGAAGAAGACCGACTTTTATAAAGACCGGATAGAGAACTTCCTGTAGAGGGCATTCGTCCCTTATTTCACGCCGTCTTCACGTCTGAGCGTTTCCAGCAGTTGTATTACCGTCGAGCCGACAGCAGAGGGTGGCGGCGTGTCGCTTTAGTAGCGTTGAACGAGTTCAGAGACGAGAGGACGCGAGTCGTAGTGAAGTCACCGGCTTAAAACGCGCAGGATTAAGCCGTTGTACTATTTAAAAGTTCTACAGTCGACTTCACACGTGATCTACGCGTACTCCTAAAGCACCCCTGAAACCAAAACGGACATTTCTCTAACGGTCCCTTGGTGTTACGGAGACCAGTATGATAGTGTGTGTAGGTTTAACCCTGCCATGTCTGTCATGTTCATGACCAGCACTTCTATAAGTGCGGGAACTAGTTCCCATCATCTCCTGAATGGGAACGCAAACGTTTCGACGTTCAGTCTTCTTCAGCGTGGAGTTGTTTCAAGTCACGATGGGACGTTCTGAAGAACACGTATTTAACGTACATACTCACATATATATATATATATATATAACCGACCTTCCTTATTCCCAAACTCCATCTTCTCTGTATTCAAAAGTCCATACAACCATATGGTCAAGTGCAATTACGCCGTCCCCACAATGTCGCATCCATTCTCTCTCCCAGCAGATTTGAGCTGGCCAAATGCTCACGCCGTCCAAATCTGAACTGCAAGCGGATTAGAGATCATTTGGATGATTTACTCTCTCTCTCTCTCTCTCTCTCTCTCTCTCTCGTTCTCTCCATTTTTCTCCATCTCCCTGCCCAACTTTTATGAGCTAAACATCTATAGCAACCCAATCTGCTGTAGTGAGAGGTCACATTAACCACAGTCCATGCTTGTGCGGTCAAATAAGGCCACTAGCTATTTGTCGGAGTCGGTTTAATGGGAAAACCGAGCCGAAGGACATTTTCAGTCTGAGCTAGACTCCAGTAAAAACACAGATATGTCACCAGACGGTTTTCTTTCTTTCTTTCTTTCTTTCTTTCTTCGCTCCCAAGATCCTTAACAACTCGTATTTCTCTACTGGACTCCGTCAAGGCTGTGAAGTTGGCGGTGGTGTAAGTTCACTCGCCGAGAAGTTCTGGTGTGAAGGAACGGAGTACACACACACACATAAAAAGTGTGTCCAGGTGTTGTAGGTCATATTTACAGCGCTGTTGGATTCGGATCGGTCAGAAGGTGTGGGTCGGTTTTCTACAGCGGCGGCTCTGACAGTAGTTTTATCGAGCGTTTCTGAAGGAGTCTCGAGTGTCGGTGTGTCCCTGAGACGGGAACGCTTCAGGACGGACGGGTTTACGCTTCCCGGTGTCATGTTAACACGGGCGGTGTGATCAGAAAGAGAGAGAAATAAAGAAATGCCGGTGAAGAACGTAACTAGAAACGGATAAAAAGGACGTAATCTTTCTTTGGTGTGAGAGGATGAGGAGACGCGTACTGTAGGGTCGTGGGTGTGAAGATCCCGGTGTGTACGTGCTTGCTTGAACACTTTTACTTATTTATTTTGGATATTATCTAAAACTAATTCAGCTCTAGGATCAGCTACAAATAAATAAATAAATAAATAAATAAATAAAAAGGAGGAATCCAGTGAACTGTAGTGAAAAGCAGACGTCGGGAACTCGAAGCCTCCCAGCCTGACGGAGAACACAGGCGCTTTATCACTCTCTCCCAGGACAAATAAAGAGCCAGTGTTGTTCTCTCCGTCTGATCTCGCTCCTCTCTCTCTGCCTCTTTTCCCTTCCCCCTCGCTTCTTCACGTGCGCTGGTGTATCTACAGTTAGAGCGACGTCCTGCATAAAGAGCCGTGTGTAGCGCTCGGCAGTCCTGAGTCATGCTGGTATAGGAAATGAATCGGCAGTGGCGTTCCTGCTCCGTGACAGAAGGTGATGGGCTGTAACGGTGCGTTCGGTAGCGTTTTATTCCCCTCGCTGTTTCCCAGGGATTCGGATTTTCACTTCTCAGTAACACTCGATAAAATCAGTTGATGGCTACGTGTACCGCTGTGCACGAATAAATCCGTTACCTGAACTGATGAACCCCCCCCCCCCCTTTTTTTCCTCTTTCCTCTTTCCACTCTTCCTTCCAAAATTCCTTCTTTATTCTCCCAGTTAAATCTGTTCTTTTTAATCGATTATCTGCCGAACTCCTCGATACGATCAGAGCAAGACTTCAGCCTCCACCTTCGATCCCTTCTGTCACGACCTCTCCTTTATTACTCTTTACATCTCTGTTCCCTTCGTACATCCTCTCTCTCTCTCTCTCTCTCTCTCTCTCTCTCTCTCTCTCCTTTATTACTCTTTACATCTCTGTTCCCTTCGTACATCCTCTCTCTCTCTCTCTCTCTCTCTCTCTCTCTCTCTCTCTCTCTCTCCTTTATTACTCTTTACATCTCTGTTCCCTTCGTACATCCTCTCTCTCTCTCTCTCTCTCTCTCTCTCTCTCTCCTTTATTACTCTTTACATCTCTGTTCCCTTCGTACATCCTCTCTCTCTCTCTCTCTCTCTCTCTCTCTCCTTTATTACTCTTTACATCTCTGTTCCCTTCGTACATCCTCTCTCTCTCTCTCTCTCTCTCTCTCTCTCCTTTATTACTCTTTACATCTCTGTTCCCTTCGTACATCCTCTCTCTCTCTCTCTCTCTCTCTCTCTCTCCTTTATTACTCTTTACATCTCTGTTCCCTTCGTACATCCTCTCTCTCTCTCTCTCTCTCTCTCTCTCCTTTATTACTCTTTACATCTCTGTTCCCTTCGTACATCCTCTCTCTCTCTCTCTCTCTCTCTCTCTCTCCTTTATTACTCTTTACATCTCTGTTCCCTTCGTACATCCTCTCTCTCTCTCTCTCTCTCTCTCTCTCCTTTATTACTCTTTACATCTCTGTTCCCTTCGTACATCCTCTCTCTCTCTCTCTCTCTCTCTCTCTCTCTCTCTCCTTTATTACTCTTTACATCTCTGTTCCCTTCGTACATCCTCTCTCTCTCTCTCTCTCTCTCTCTCTCTCTCTCTCCTTTATTACTCTTTACATCTCTGTTCCCTTCGTACATCCTCTCTCTCTCTCTCTCTCTCTCTCTCTCTCCTTTATTACTCTTTACATCTCTGTTCCCTTCGTACATCCTCTCTCTCTCTCTCTCTCTCTCTCTCTCTCTCTCCTTTATTACTCTTTACATCTCTGTTCCCTTCGTACATCCTCTCTCTCTCTCTCTCTCTCTCTCCCCTTCACTCTTCCCATCTCTCTCTCTCCTTCACTCTCTCTCCTTCACTCTTCCCATCTCTCTCTCTCCTTCACTCTCTCTCCTTCACTCTCTCTCTCTCTCTTCCCATCTCTCTCCTTCACTCTCTCTCTTTCACTCTCTCCTTCACTCTTCCCATCTCTCCTACACTCTCCTTCACTCTCTCTCTCTCTCTCTTCCCATCTCTCTCCTTCACACTCTATCTCTCTTTCACGCTCTCCTTCACTCTTCCCATCTCTCTTTCACTCTCCTTCACTCTCTCTCTCCTTCACTCTCTCCTTCACACTCTCTCTCTCTCACTCTCTCCTTCACTCTCTCTCTCTCTTCCCATCTCTCTCTTTCACTCTCCCCTTCACTCTTCCCATCTCTCTCTCCCCTTCACTCTTCCCATCTCTCTCCCCCCTACACTCTTCCCATCTCTCTCTCTCTCCTTCACTCTCTCTCTCTCTCTTCCCATCTCTCTCCTTCACTCTCTCTCTCTTTCACTCTCTCCTTCACTCTTCCCATCTCTCTCTCTCTCTCTCCTTCACTCTTCCCATCTCTCTCTCCGTCATCTCATTCTCTCTCCACCCCTCTATCGGTCAGTTTAATTTCTCTCTCTCTCTCTTCTTCTTCACTCTTTCAATCCACCTCGCTCTCATTCTCTCTCTCTCCTTCACTCTTCCCATCTCTCTCCTTCACTCTCTCTCTCCTTCCCATCTCTCTCCTTCACTCTCTCTCCTTCACTCTTCCCATCTCTCTCTCTCTCTCTCTCCTTCACTCTTCCCATCTCTCTCTCTCTCTCCTTCACTCTTCCCATCTCTCTCTCTCTCCTTCACTCTTCCCATCTCTCTCTCTCTCTCTCTCTCTCTCTCCTTCACTCTTCCCATCTCTCTCTCTCTCTCCTTCACTCTTCCCATCTCTCTCTCTCTCCTTCACTCTTCCCATCTCTCTCTCTCTCCTTCACTCTTCCCATCTCTCTCCTTCACTCTCTCTCTCCTTCCCATCTCTCTCCTTCACTCTCTCTCTCCTTCCCATCTCTCTCCTTCACTCTCTCTCTCCTTCACTCTCTCTCTCCTTCCCATCTCTCTCCTTCACTCTCTCTCTCCTTCCCATCTCTCTCCTTCACTCTCTCTCTCCTTCACTCTCTCTCCTTCCCATCACTCTCCTTCACTCTCTCTCTCCTTCCCATCACTCTCTCCTTCACTCTCTCTCCTTCACTCTTCCCATCTCTCTCTCTCTCTCTACCCCTCTATCGGTCAGTTTAATTTCTCTCTCTCTCTCTTCTTCACTCTTTCAATCCACCTCGCTCTCATTCTCTCTCTCCCCTTCACGCTACCCATCTCTCTAACTGTCTCGGATCACGCGCCTGTCGTTCCTTGCCGCACCTCGTATCTGCTCCGTATCCACCTGCTTCCTGTGGGCGGAGCCTCTCAAACACACGTCCGTTAGAAATAATCAGAGGCACCTGCATGCACAAACACAGTTTATTCTCTCTTCATATGGAGATTTAAAAAAAAAACCCCAAAAACCCCTGAAAGATAAAAGCCTACGTTCGTGACGTGTTTTTTCTCCCTCTTCTCTTTCCTCCGAGATACTGCGTCATGAATCTGACTGTCCAGAAGGATCCAGAGGATCATATCAGACATTACTTACATTAATACAGCCACTGAAACGCACTCGAGAGCGTTTTACGGTTCAGACTTTCCCACTGCAAGTCCTCCTGATGATTCAGCGAATTTAAAACGTTTCACTGAGATCTCTTCCAGGAATAACGGCTGGGTCTGGAGAGTGACGGCCTTAAAGTGTCATTAAAGGTAAGATCTGTACACGGTAATGCTTTTATTAACACACATCATGACCTGGACGTTTCCCACAGAGACTTACACGGTACTTCAGATATTTTAACAGTCGGTATCCGCTTCCAAACTGGACCAGTTGGGTTTATATTTATTTCCAGCTAGCGAGGTTTTACACGTTTTTCCTTTACGTTACGGAAAACAACAACAACAAAAAAAACCCCACCAAGACGAGATCAGTAAAGTAAATATAAACAGTTAACCCAATTTTAACAAAAAACTCAGACGTTTATTATTATTTTTAACTGCAAGGCGTTAATTATTTCTCCTCGAGCAGAAAGGATTTCACAATGTGCATTTTATAGTACAAAAATATACGGTGACTTAAGCAACGTGTTGAAAAATGGAGGTAAGAGTAGAAAAATACTTTTAAGAAGTGCGGACGACGGATTGCTCGTCTCTGTAGGTGGTGTGTGGTCTTTGGCTTCAGGCAGCCTGATGTGGAAAGAGGCACTTAAGGAAACGTGAGGTGAGCGTTGAAACTCTAGCAGCCAAAAGTTATCCGCTGGCTCTTGTGCGACGTTTACATGGAACGCATTGCTCTAGTCTTTAAAAACAAAAAAAACCCCAGATAATCGCGTACGCGTGTACAGAGACGTTCATCTCGGACATGGGCGAGAACTGAAATGCGAAGTTGTTCCTTCCACTGCATGTATGCAGTCCATCGACCTGAATCGTGGTGTTTAGAGTCGTAATGTCTCCCGTGGGTGCGGGCGTGGCCAGGCCAGGCCGGTGTTTTTGTTACGTACTAGGTTCGTTCTCAGATTAGCAAAGCACGCTAAGTGTAGTTAGCTTTATTTTTGGTCGAAACGTCACGTATGACCGGATCAGATGAAAACCACGGTTAAAAAAAAAAAGGTTACTTCCGTTTTCGCGGTAGGAGCCGAGGACTCCGGGTTCGTCACTTCATCCTTAAGAATTGAGACAATCTCGATTCGAAAGCGTCTCGTCAGTTACAAGTGTGATCGCAGCGTGGCGTTTATTATTTTGTTGCCGAGAATCTTGTAGCTACCATTTTAATTGAACTACGTCACACACGCTTGTTTTATTATCTCGGATAAGGGGCGTGGCCTAAAGCGTGAATGTTAGTGATTTAGGGAATATCGTTCTGTTTTTGTATACATGTTAAATATTCCGCTTTTTAAAGAAGTTGAGGACGTGCTGAAGGCGTCATCTTTTAAGTGAGCGTGCGATGTTCACTACACGTACTGTTGTTGCTTGTTTTTCCCCTTCCTAAGCCTGGAGATGTGCCCTCCTGAGCAGTTTCGTTCCAATCCTACTTCGTGCGACCGATCGCGCGAGAAGGGATCTGGCACGAAACCGTGCAGGCTTCCAGAAATTTCCTCCCTGCTATAAACTCTGCACTCGACACTGAATCAGGTTACTCGTGTTTCAGTGAAGACACTTGAGAAGTAGAGGGGTGTGTGTGTGTGTGTGTGAGAGAGAGATGATGATGAGTGAATACTGTCTAGGAAATATCAGAAGGCACATAGTACTGAACTTCAAGTAAAGCCGCGTGAATCTCGTCCCTTTATGGCATACGGTACAGATACTCTATCTGTTAATACTGCTGCAGTTCATACACACTTCCTGTTCCCAGCCTACAGCTGTTTAAGCGGAGGAGCGGATTTGGCGGTGCTTCGTCAGAATGAGGTCACTAGGAAAAGATGACGGTAATAAAAATGCGCTACTATAAAATCTATTACACTTTTTTTTTTTTTTTTTTTTTTTTTTAAAACAAAGTTCCCCTATAAGTAAAAACAACAGGCTTTAGGATGTAAATTTGTCCCGACATCAGTCCCTGTTAGCTCTGTGGAAGCTGGACTAATCCCCAACACCACCCTGCTGAAAACGAGGCCCAAACGGAGCCTCTTGTCTTTTGACGGTGGAGGGAGGACGTCTTCAGCGTAACTCTCTCAGCCGCTGCGCCGCAGTCCTGAATGTAAAGCTGTCCATTCAGCGAAATGTCTTTGGAAGGGGGGAGGGGGGTTAAGTGCTGCACGTCACGCCGGCGTCCTCAACGTGTCCGCAGTTGGTTTTGCCCCAGCCGGAGAACTTGCACTGGTGGATGGTGTCCTCGGTGCCGATACACGCCACGTCGTCCATCCAGATCAGACCCGTACCTACAGGAAGCAAGACGGAAGACGTTTAAACAGGACGTTACGATTAACAGCTTCCTACGTCACCCACAATGCCGTTCGACTACGTCCTGATAGCAGAGCAATGGGCTCTACTAAATAAAGAGATCAGTGCAGCAGCGCTTTAGTCCTCGAGTCTGTCACTGTATGCTAGTAGCAGCTAGAACTAGTCAGTCCTCAGAGGGAAAAAAAAGCTTTACCTCCGAGTGGTACAAAGCACTGACGCTGGAGACGCCTTCCAAACGCATCTATTTACAGAAAACTCCACCCTATCGACGATTATACACGCTTTTCGAGTCGTTCATGTGGGGCTAATGTCAGAGCTGCCGTTATAGTAAATGAATCAACACCACCTTTATTCTGACCAATCAGAATCGAGGCTGGACTGATCTCTGAACGTCTGCCAGAGACGAGACGAGAGTATTCGGAGTGACGAACCCTGGCGCACGCACAGCTGGATGAGCATCTGGAGTCACACACACATACTCTGAGAGGTGAGACTCTACACTCATTACTTGGTGTTTCTACTTGAGAGGGAAACTACTTCCAGACTGCACGCCCTGACCGCATTCATTACTGCCTCGTCTCCGTTTCCTCGTGGCACTCGCACACGCGGTCACTCACCCCCTGAACCCCACCTCTACACGTTCTCCTTTTCTCCCAGCCAGCAGATCAGAAAACCTTCTTCGACCTCATCACCCAGCGATGAACAGAAAGGAGAGAGCACCACGGACGATCCGGGTTATTAACGTCGTGCCCGGCCCAACCTTTCTCTCAGCTTTGCTATTCCCAGTAACGTCACCAGCTCGGTCGTGATCGTGTCTGTCATATTTTAGTCCCGCCCCAACCTCCTCGCACGCCAAGTAAGTCTCTCAAACGCGTTCCCAACTCTGCTTGGCGTTGGTTACTTCTCCCGAGCAGCAGCTCTGACTGTAACGCACTCAATCCGTTTATTTTAATGTGCTGGTTTCTATAGTAACAGCTCATTCGTAGGGTGAACGGTAGATGCGCCACAGTTTAAGCCTGATAATGAATAACGCCTGATTATTGATACGGTGAAGAGTTCTGTTAGATGTTTATGCAACATTTACTGAAGGTGTGCGTGTGAAGGTGTGCGAGAGGTCATGACTCGCTCGAGAAATCGGATTTTCCTTGATCCTTTGACATACGAGGTGTCTGTCCCATTAAACGGTCCTGCAAGTTTCATAGATGAATACGTCGAGCGCAGCAGGGGGCGGTTACACTGACGTCTTGAAGGCGAAGGACGCGAACCTTTACGAGTTTAAGGGGTTAAATACAGCCGAACTACAGCAGAACTAGTTTTCACTCCGCGTTTGTGAGCTGCTCGGGCTGCCAGTCCGCTTTACTAAAGAGGTGAGGAATTGAATTTTTTTCATTCCTCTTCATTTGGTTTTCATTAAAAAACTGGAGCCACTGACGCTCCCTCCCTCCCTCCCTCCCTCCCTCCTCCTCCTCCTCCTCCTCTCAAACTAACTTCAGAACCGCTCCAAAATGGCCTAAAAACACCAAATCACTTCCAACTTTCAAAATAAAACAATCAGCGAGGCTCCGAGCATGCTCGGTTTCCCCGTCGAGAAATTCTTTAAACTACAGGCCGTCATTATCGATAGATCGTACGAGCCGAGAACCGTAATGAAGACGATCCAGAACTTCACAGTAATGAGCCTCCCAAGGTCCTGTAGTTAACTGAGGTTGCGGAGGAGGTGTATTTCATTTTACATAGCGACAGTTCGGTCTCCAAGCCTCTCCACCAACTTTCGTCTATTATTCAAAACACGCACGGGTGAAATGTTCAAGCACTAAATCTGACACGCACTTCCAAGGCTGCATTCGAGCTCCACGTGCTATACGAGGTGACGCTTGGTGTGGTTTTTTTTTTCTTCTTCTTCTGTTCCACATCCAAATAGTGAAAAAGGTGCACTACGCTGGCGAGTCGAGCGCCTCGGAGAGACTTCAGATCTCATAAGAGCTTACAGATGTTTGCAGCTGTGTGGTAGAGCGCAATAGAGACAGACAGAGAGAGAGCAGAGATGATCAGCTCATCAATCTTAAAGTCTTTTTGAAAAAAAAAAAAAAATAAAAAAATTCGTCCAGGCACATCATTTGGAACACTTCAAAAGATGTGTGCGCGTCGTCATTGCAATCCGGGCATCTCGCGCACAGCTGTATATCTGCATATGCACTCTCACTGTCCTCATTATACACACTACAGCCTCGATACACACATGATCTTAATAAGTGAAAAATGACTGCACAGAAAAGAAAAAAAAAAAGAAGGACAGCGAGGCCGGTTTAGGGAAGCGCGTGGAGCCGTTCCTAAAATCCGAATAACAGATCCAGCCGGTTATAATGAACGCTTATCCTGACCTCATGCTTCAGAAATCTCCGCTCATTCAGAACCCTTCATCATAACAGCCCCGTTTTCCCTCACGTGGAGATTCTTCTGTTCGCAAACATTTCTATAAATCCTTTCTAACGCGCTCGCGGTTCAGCAAAGCCACGTTAACGTTTTATAGCCTGTATTAGGGGGAACCCCCCCCCCCCAAAAAAAAATTCATTCTATACCGAGTAATGAAGAGCTTGATTTAACGGTTCTACAAAAATGTGTATAACGGGGTAGCGAGGAGAGAGAGAGGAAAAAGAAAAAAAGCACCGAAGCAACTTTGTACTTTCATGGAGAACGGCACATTTGATAAATATGCAAATTAGAAGTGGTGTCATTTGCATATTACAACCTGATTAAGACTTGTAATGGCGTTGTAGGCTCGTTCTAACACAGTACGTTATCGTCTCTATAGTAACAGCTCATTCACTTGGATGCTTTGTGAAACTTTTTTTTTGTGGGGGGGGGGGAATGTGTTTATTATTATTATTATTCTCACTTCAGTAGTTAAGAGAACATTAAAAAGCAACTTCTGGAACAACGACGCGACCCCTGAAACGCCGTCGGAGTCCGCCTGTGTACAGGTACTATAACGAGCTTGTTTCGTAGACGTTCCGGAATATTACACAGATAAAAACGTCATAATTCTTTAATAATAATAATAAACTGTAATCATTGGAAAATTGCTGTGGTATAAGAGGATAATGCATGGGGGTAATCCTGATACAAGAACAACGATCAGGTGTAAAGAACTCTCGTATGTGGATCTTCAGGAGTCGTGAGAGAACATAGAGCACAAAGGGAGCTGGATAAAATCATCCCCCTATCTATCGCGTGTTCGGTTTCGTCTGGAAAACCCGTTTGCCCACCGAGACTGGACAGAGTTTTCCTCGTAAAGCTGCATGAATGTCAGTAGCGACACGCTCGAGTATACGCTGTAAAACCTTCTGCACAAACAAACTGGTGGCCCGACTGGAACTGGGGGCTGCTTTGGCTTTTAAGCTGACGCGGCTGCTAAAGCGAGAAGACGCTCGGCCAGGAAAGTGTGTGACTTCACTGCCGGTGATGGTGTGAGCCTGGAGCAGCTGGCCAACACACGCTTTTCCACAACAGGCCCAGTTGTTTTTTTTTCTTTTCCCTGAGTGAGCGCCTGTAGCTAGGACGATTCATCCAGAGCTCTAAACGCTGAGGATTAAAATCGGTAATGAAACCGGATTAAACGCAAAAGACGTGATTCTGTAAATGGCTGTTGTTTCATAACACACACACACACACACACACACACACACACACACTCCCCAATACAATCTGCATAAAGCATCCTACTGATTTCCAACACCAGGAAAAATAATAGTGTTTATGTGTGTTATATTATGGTGTTAGTGTGACTTGCCTTGTCCGAATCGCCCGGTTTTGTGGATCTCTTGTGCGCCGTGGAATCCCAGCATCCTACACACCACGTCTCCGTCCTTCTTATCCCACACGTCGTCGCACACCGTCCCCCAGCGGCCCTCGTGATACACCTCCACCCGGCCTTCGTGTGCTGCTGAGCCGTTCATCAAACGCACCAGAACGTTCTGGACTGCAACACACACACACACACACACAAACACACTGTGTATTAAAGACTAGCTTACACATCAAGCGTGCTGTCAAATGAGAAACATCCTCATTAGTTGACACTTAAATTTAAAAAAAAAAGGCTAATTTGTGAGTAGCCAGATGAAATCTAGACGTGTGCATAAACGTATACCGTCCAGACACGTGGCAAACACGTCGGATTTCGTTTAATTACTATTATTATACACTCTCAGATTGCTGTTTGAACATTACTGGAGCATTTCTCGGGCTCGGCTTGGGTTCAAGGTCCACGTTTGTGGCGAAGCGTACGATCGAAGCAGTGCTGTGGCTTCAATCACTTAAAATGTCATGCCTGAGTAGAGTTTCAGATTGCGTGAGGACGTAACGCGTGCGCTCCGTGTCAGATTATACGACGAAGATCCTCGAACGGTAGACCTGCTGTAGGATTAAAGAAGACGATGGCTTACGTCATCGATCGGCGCGATCCGGAAAAAGCCGAGGCTTCAGAGCGAGCTTGGAGTAATTATGAGATTAGTTTCCACCTATTAGCGGGTTTCGTTTACATTTCACCACCCGTAGCCGTCCTGCGAGGTTGGAGTCATGGTATCTCCTGGTGGTGGCTTTTAGACTAACGTCGAAACAAATCCCAAAACAGAACTTGGGTCAGATCCTTGGGCTGTCTTTGAGCGCAGTAACACTAATTCATTGTCTTCGACGACCACCGATCTCAACTCACGACCAAATAATCCTTTCACAATGTGCCATTTTGTCTTCAGTGAAATGTAGTAATACTATACGTAACAATAACAACAACTTTTAGTTTTGTGCCAAGGAATGAGGAAAAAAAACCATTAGCTAAGGCTAACAAACAAACAACAACTTTATTCCTTATCTCTGTTTGCTAGCATAATAACTCTGACAATACAAACTAGCTGAATGCTAATAGCTAGATTGAGTATACATACATACATACATACATACATACATAGCAGCATTTAGATTACAGCAATACAGCGAGCTTTAGGTCTGATTCTCGAAAATTTCGATTTGTTAGACATTTAGATCGACTCCTTGGAGTGTCGAATAATAAAATCACCATGGCCATGTAGAAAGTAGAGATTTTTCATTTGAAATGTAGGCAATTAAAAGAAAGGGGGAAGAAAAGAAAAAAAAAACAACCAGTACAGATACTTAAAAACCAAACCCAAGTACAATAACAAATTAAAAACCTCTGTTCTTTGGTAGAACATTCGGTACAGTTTGTGCGACCCTAGATACGCCAGGATGTTTAACTGCAAGAATCCGATTCCTTCTCATGTTTGTGAAAATAAGTAAATAAACGGCGCTCCGAGATCTGTGCAATGTTTAATTCTCTGAGAAATTTTTTACTTTGGAAGTAAAAGCTAGTCCAGCTGTGACGCATTAGCCTTGATCTCTTCCTCGAGGTCTGATGGTCAGCTTTAAGAGCGTCAGAAGTGCATAGGATGAGATGTGTTATTACCGTGTCATGGTGTCACGCACGAACGTTAACGCTCCACCAGAGACCAGCGCTAAAACGGAGGCCACGTGCGAGACCATACGGGAACGGATGTAATCTCTATAATCTCCGTGAGGTTTTGTTTACACAAACACGAGATTAATAAATGAGGACGTGGGACGGTCGAGCGTGGCGACCCGCATGCTGAGAGCTGGATGGACGTCTCGTAAATGCGTACCAGATGCTGGGCGGTTCTGGGAAGCAGAACTTTCTCTGTTCTTCTGATTAAAGCAGCGTGTGACCAGAACACTCAGAAGATCATTATTAATAATTCTGCAGTTTCACTCACTAGAATGAAATGCGCGCTATTTTACGGTGAAACACTTACGTTCACGTTTTCCGAGCCAAACTAGTACGCTTACTCCCTTTCGACTTGTCAAAACATAACGCTGAGCCAGATCGTGTTTTTCGTTGCAAAATCAGGAAATGAACACTTTCGGAAAGCACCGAGCAGCTCAGTGCTTGATAAACAAATGAAATAAAAGGCATAAAAGCATCAAGATCCCGCGCGTCACTATCCATTGTGCTTATTGCATCAGCTACTATCTTATCCCAGATCATCTAGAATATTTAGAAAGCTGGGTCTGGGAACGATGGTCGATTTTGGATGAACTTAAGACTTGAACGCGAGCCAAACCCTGCTAACGCACACATGCACAAACACTGAGTATGTATGTTATTAGCAGAGACGTTCTCTCGTGCTGTGAAGCACATGGTCCATGATATTAACCAGTCATTTGATACCATGAAACCGTCTGCAGGGAAAAACACACAGGAAATGAAAATTGTAACTTAATCCTTAATGATGCACCGTATTTTGGCGAATGGGCAGTCTGATTTAAAGCTGTCCGATTTATTAGAGACCTGAAAAAAGTTTAACTATAAACAATTATCTCTCGTACAGAGCCAGGTCCAGGAACCGGAAATACGTGGCCTCAAACTGGCTCCATTCGACTAGATCGGCCGTCAGTGTGACCCGTCTCCTTGACCCCTGTTCTCTTGTCCGTCCTACCTAGAAGGGTGCTCGTCTCAGGTGACGTCTCACGGAGATGATTTAGATCTGCTCCATGCTTACTTTTCTCTCCACTGGTTTTCCACAAGGCTCGATGCTCGGTCCCATTGTCTTTCCCCTCTCTATAACAACTTTCTTAGCAAGGTAATGCCTTTCCACTCCGTCTCAACATCAGTCCCCGTTTGCTCTGTGGAAGCTGGACTAATCCCCAAACACCACCCTGCTGAAAACGAGGCCCAAACGGATCCTCTTGTCTTGTTATGGTGGCGGGAGGGAGGGACGCAGCAAAATTCGTCAGTATGATCCTCAAAACGCATGCATCTATTATTCTCGTTTGAGAATTCAATGATCTACTTTCGACATTACACCATCTGTAGATCATTGGGGTGGCAGGTGGTGTAGTGTTGATGCCCCCACTGGTCCATGATTCCTTGGATTACTCTCTGTCCAGAGTTTTGGATGTTCTCCTCCGCTTGCCTCCCACCTCTTAAAAACATGTCAGTAGGTGGATTGGCTACACTAAACCGCCTCTACTTGTGTATGCTGCCTTCCTGAGCTCCACCACGACCCAGGCCAGGATAAAATGCTTACTGAAGATGATGAATGACTGTAAATTATTGGGATAATCCTTTATTATTCTTGGCACATGTTGGAAGAACCTTTCTTGGTCATGTAGGATCATCCTGCAACACATTAAGAGGATCTGACAAGGAGGCCACTCGGGTTCTGTTCTGTCTCTTATCATCCCGGGACTCGGTTACATTGACTTGCTCCTGGCTCCCAGATGCAGCAGGATAAATCGTTTCTAATATTCCACGGTTCATTCCCGTCACTTCATTGCTTAACTTGCTCCATTGGCATGCCCATGCTAGTCTAAAGACCCTGAAACCGGCCTACAAAAGCCATAAAAGGTGTGTGTTTTCGGTTTCTGATTGAGAACATGCCATGTACATGTGCTACTGCTTTTGTTATTGTTATTGTTGTTGTTGTTGTTGAGCAGGCCTGGTATTTGCTTTTGTGGGTAGTTGA
The DNA here is from genome assembly GCF_023375685.1 of Ictalurus furcatus. Lineage (NCBI taxonomy): Eukaryota > Metazoa > Chordata > Actinopteri > Siluriformes > Ictaluridae > Ictalurus > Ictalurus furcatus. The sequence continues at coordinate 2,868,588 of NC_071256.1, forward strand.
GGCAGTTTTTCTGGTTGCTGCTCGACATACAGCAGGCTTGAGCTTGAGGAGTAGATTTTTCTGGCCTGTAATCCAGCTGGCCTGATAGCTGAGTCAAGGGCAATGCTTGATTGCTCTTGGCATGTGTGCGCTCTGGTTCGTGTTACCGTCTTTTAGTTCCACATGTGCAGTCTTCTTGTTTTTGTTGGTAGCAAGGGACATTGTTCTGCTCTGGACCTTCGGCTTTCTCTTCGCACCAAATGTTGCCAGTGTTCTTCATGCCTCAGCCCTCCCTGGCATTCTGGTGGCGTTACGGACCGTCATGGTGCCCCAGCGTTGGACATCAAAATCACTGTGACCAACCAGCAAGACCATGCTGATTTGAGCACAACCTCTAAAGGAGCTTTTGTTGTTGTTGTCTTATGAAGGGGATTCCTAAGCGTCTCGAAGGCGCCATTGCAAATTGCAGAATAACGTTAAGAAAAACAAACAACGGTGCAAGAGTCATCGTGGCAGCTCCCAATTTTTTGATTAATAGCAGGAAAACGAATGCTGTGTATCTAAAACAAGCGTTTTCTTGCCTAGATTCCATTACAACATCTCTGTTTATCCAGATCAGACCTCTGCCTGGAAAACAAGGCATCGATTCTGTCTCTGTTGCTAAGATTCTGCAGAGACAAGCTTAAACTCATCTCAATTTAGGGTGAGTGCTCATCATGTGCCAAAACAACCACAGAACATTAGCATAACTGCTAATACTAACCATCCGACTAATGTAAAACAACTGCCCATGTAGCAATTTTCTCTGTAGACTCTGAGACCTCAGGGTTTGATTTGGCTTTATCAGAGAGCACTTACATGAAGAAGAATGTGGCAAACAGGAAACAAATGGCTCTCTCATTCAAAGAGGAAATGGAGGATTTTTTTCCCCCTGTGGTTCTGAAGAATGATTAAATATCTTGGTGGGTGAAATCAAATAAATAACCTTCATAATTGATCTTTTATCCGATAACACCGGGCTCTAATAATCGAGTGTCATTCCTTTTCAATTTTTTCCCCCCTCTGCTCTCGATTAAAGAACATTAACCAGCTGACAGGAAGTGCTTCTTCGACTCCTGGAGTCTGAGTATTTCACTTCGTACACTGGTGTAACAACATACCTATTTTTAAAAACGGTACCTTTTAGTTCAGGATTCTGTTCAGGACATGTGGAACTAGGCTGCGCACACAGCTGAACACCAGGAACCTTTACTGGAGCTCATGGTTTTACCAGAAGAACCAGAACTGAACTGAATTGATTTTTAGTTGTTGTTGATGTTCCTGCTCCACTACTAGAGATCAGGAACCATTTCCAAAACTCAGCAACACTGAAGCCACCACACAAACCGGGGCGGATTTTCTAATTCATGGATTGTACTTCCTGGAAAAAAACAAAAACAAAACAACAAAACATTTTAGTTCCTGCTCCACTGCTGGACACCAGGAACCTTTACAGGAACTTATGACTTTTTTTTTTTAACCAGAACGGATTTGAATGTATGGTTTGTAGCTCCAGAAACCTTTTTTTTGAATTTTTTTTTAAAATTATTATTATTTCATGTCCTGCAGTAGGTAAGCCTACTTTTTCTGCTGAAAATCACATCAGTCACAATGACAAGCTAGGAACCTTTACTGGAACTCTACTGTGTGACTACTGTGTATATTTACTGTTCAGTGTAGCAGGAAAGTACTGTTTACAATCGAGTAAAACAGTTTAGAAGAAGCGAAACGACGGAGAGAGCAGAGCTCAGAAATCTGACGAAACAAGATCCCGGTCTGTTTTTCCACCCGATACAACCCGATTCACATTATCCTCTAATGGCTTTGCTCTCCCACACACTCGCCCACACCATTTCACTAACACACACAGGTTTTTACTAACCAAACCATCACCACTGCAATCCTTCATGAAGTGCAAATAAATCAGTTTTACTCGTTTATTCAGCGGCGCTAAACTAAACTAGAATTAAATAACCGCAAGTGTGTTAAATTCATACAGTAAAAGGACAGCGTGCTATAAACGGTGGTTAAAAAAAACCCCAACTCTTTGTAAATCATATTCAAGAGAGACGTTGTTGACGAGATTAACCTTTTAACCCACAGCTAGATATTATTATTATCTGATGGTGCGGTTAGATCTTTATACAGCATACAGTAACACTCCTTCTTTTAGATTGTTTAATAGAACCGACGTTTATATTTTAATGACTGTACCCTTTTAAAATATCGTAATTTATTATTATTTTTTTTTTTTGTAAAACCCGCATTTCCGGGTTGGCGGTAGTTTATTTCACGGCCCGTCCGACATCCTTGATGCGTCCTGTTCACCATCCTACTCACTCGCTCACACGCTTACTGTAAACACACCACCGTCCTACACGCACCGCACTCCTAAACTTCTGAAAGCGATTCAAGACCAACGATAAATAAACAGACAGACAACCCGCTCTCTGTGATTGGCCAGAACATGTCGTCACAGAAGGAAATCTGTTTCACCTGCGCCACTCGGTCCAAACGCTCTCAACGGTCTTTACTCCGAATAAAGAAAACTATACTGTATAGTGTATGGGTTGGGGTTTGGTCACTTTTGCATCAATAAGAATGTTTTAGGATCAGATTTGGACAATTTATCTAGATTAAGTCCTACATGAATAATCCCAATTTACACAATTACCCTCTTACCCCAAACTCAACCTCTAGGCACCAGAAGAACCATGGCTGATTTGATTTTTTTTGTCTTGTAGCGCCAGAAGAATGGATTTGTTCCTGCTCCACCGTAGGAAATATGGACCGTTTTCGAGGAACCAGGTGCTCCCATCAGAGGAACCACAGCTGATTTTAACACCCGAGTCGTTCCTGTCTGGTGTTTGTATGTTGTATCCCGTGAAAAATCCGCCAACCTCAGATCTAGGTGAGAACTAGACACGATTTCCATAATCCGAGTGAGCACTCACTCAAACAGGATTCAGTTCCGTAACTCGATTCTGAATACAAGGAACTTTCCTCCACGTGAATATTCGGCCTTTAAAACGCGTAAAACCACCGAGTATCATTTCGTCATCTCGCATAAGCTGCACTAAAGAAAAATACTGATTGTGCTTACACAAAATGGCCGCCCCATAACATTACAGTGTTCTGCTACACGCTGGAGTTTCGATCAAGTTTATAGATCACAGATTACGAACTGGAAGTGGGTTGAGGCGGATATTTACAGACAAGACTTTGAGTAAAATAAAACACCCGATTATCGTGTTAGCAAAGTCAGCCTCGTAGCTCCATCCCTGGAGAAGAAGTACAGAAGAAATCTTCAGGCCCCAAAAAATCAAACGGTAATGAAACCCACAGTCCTGCTGAAGTGAAGTGAGCAGCGTGTGCTGGCTGAGGAGTGAATGTCTGCACAGAGACGCAGAGCTTCAGCTGAACAAAGCTTTCTGAATGAAAGATGTATGAGGAGAAAAGTAGAAGTGTAACACATCCCCTGAGCTGCTCTCAAACATGTTTCGCAGAGGAACTGCAGCAGCTGGCCAGAAAGACTGCTGAGATCACTTTACTCAAACACAGCACCTATTTACTGTCCAGACCCCTCGACTCCACCCTGGGACTCCACCCTGGGACTCCACCCTGGGACTCCACCCTGGGACTCCACCCTGGGACTCCACCCTGGGACTCCACCCTGGGACTCCACCCTGGGACTCCACCCTGGGACTCCACCCTGGGACTCCACCCTGGGACTCCACCCTGGGACTCCACCACCCGACACAGTTCCTCTTTAGTATTCAAGAACCTTTTCCAGAACTCAGGAACTTTAGCCATGTTTTCATTAGGCTGATTGTAATTTTTAGTTCCAGAAAACCTTTTAGTTCCTGCTCCACTGCTGGAGATCTGCAGGAGCTTTAGACACGTTTTCATGAACTGAATTAGGACAGATTAACATTGTAGCTTCTGCTCTACTGCTGGAAATCACCAACCTTTTCCAGAACTCAGGAACTTCAGGCAGGTTTCCATCAGGGGAACCAGGGCTGATTTATAATTTTAGGGATTTGATTTCGGATCATTTCAGGATACGAGGAACCTTTTCCAGTACTCAGGAACATGAGGTGTGTGTTTTTCTACCAGAGGAACCAGGCCTGATTTGTATTTCTCGGTTGAAATCCCAGAAAAAAAAAAAAAAAAAAAACCCCAAAACAAACCTTGTAGTTCCTGGTCCAGCACAGGAAATCAGGAACCGTAGGCCTGTTTCCACCAGAGCAACCAGGGTGGATATAAATTTTAGGTTTGTAGTTCCAAAAAACTTGTTAGTCCTTCTGCCACATTAGGTACTTATTCTGAACACCAAGAAATCGCAGGGTGGAACATTGCTCATTAGTTAAAAACAACAAACTCTGCGATCTGTTTTAAAATAAAAATTATTTAATAAACTGTTATAACTAACAGAATGCTCAACCTCCTCCGTGTTTATAGTCTCGCCGTAATTTTGCCGCTTACAGGATGTTTATTTTATAGTCTGCGTATTTGCAGTTGGTGGAACTTACACAGGAACGTACTCGCCTGGAATGGTGTTGCTCTCTTTCACATCTGGTTTGTGCAAATGCTTTAAAAAGAGGAGTAAGAAATAAAAGAGAAGATAAGAACTTCTACCTGTCTTACCTCCTTGGTCCCCACGGTCCCCCTTCTCTCCTTTGAATCCCCGTTCTCCTCTCTGGCCTGAAAGAGACGAAGCAATTGAATTGATCTCCTCGGAAATTCAAACGTGTATTGGGATTATTAGAAAAGAAACGTGAGCTAAAACAATCATCAGGTCAAGAGACAGTTCTCAGCTATACCACCCCTTCAACTTTGGTTCTCAATCTCATACAGATTTAAAAAAAAAAAAAAAAAAAAAAAGTACCCGACACCATCATGAGCTGTAGATGAGTTCACACTAGGTCTAAGAACTTCCCTCTTGGAAAAAGGTTCCTCAAGGGTTCTTCAGACAGTTAACAGTTCCAGCCTTTCAGATAAGTTCTACTTAGAATCTCCTGCAACAGAAAACCCTCTGCTGTTATGTTCTTCAAGAGGAACAATCCGAAGAACCTCGGACATTTTTCCTCCCAACGAGTGCAGATTTCTCTTGGCTACGTTCCTCTGAAGCAAGACTGCTTTCACGCTCCGTCTTTTATTTCCCCCCTCAACTGTCAGCATGTTTCACATTTAATCCTTCTGGGGTTTTTGGACACAGTGGAGCTTCCAAGGTTGAAATTCACAGGGTGATGTCAAACGCTTTTTTTTTTTTTAAAAAAACCGTTCTGTTCACAAGTTTAGATGCCAAGCACGAAAACAACCATGGAGGACCAAGTGTGTGGGGAAAATGACTCGTTTGCGAGCCAACATGAGGAGATTAACAACACGACAATCAAAAATATTGTAACAAAAAAGAACGTCTTGTCCGTTTTTGGTAAGTTCACCCAAGTTCAATACAACGTCCCAGTTTAACTGTGGCTGCGTACACAAGTCTCACAATCAGCTCGAATTCTTTTGATTTCTTTGCCTCCAGGGCTTCCCAACATTCACCCAAATTCCAGATGAAACATGATATGATGTCCAAATACAGATGATTTAAGGCACATTAGGGTGAGTTATGGCTAGAATGAAATGTTCCACCTCTAACCAGCCACATTTAAGGTTTTTTCTTTTTAATGCATTTGGATTCTGGGCCAAGACAGCGCAAATGCAACTAACGCTCGTGCCAGTGTTTTTGTCAGAAACGGCCCAGCTGTGAGTTCCGGTCCGTATCATATCCGAGATGTGTTTTAGCAGGTCGGACTCGAACGATTTAATCGCCGTCATTCCATGACTCGCTATACGGGACGCGAATACCAACCACACGCTTAACGTTAAATAACAGACTGTATGACAGTAAAATGAAAGAACCCACTCCTCCACCCCTCCCTGCTTTCTGAATCAAAATGGCGGATGTCGATTAAGCATAGCCAGTATGTCCGAGTCTCTCTGAAGCAGTGACTCCAGGCCCAGCGTGGCTCCGTCTCTCTTTGGGTTTTGGTTGGCTTGGCTTGATCAGAGCTTTATCACACAGGGAAAACAGAACGCATCATGCCTCAGGTTACAGAGGGATGAAAGCGCCTTTAAGCAGCATATATATATGTATATGTAGATACGCAGATGGAGGGGGGAAAAGAAAAAGGAATGCACTTCATGAGATATTGATCTGATAAATTTTCAAACGTCTTCAGATAATAAGATAATGTCATGCAGAAATCTCAGATTGAATCGAAGTTCTAATGTACATTATTTAATGCTTGTGTAAAACAGTGGATAGCTGTACAACGTAGACTAATTAAAGCTAGATCCGGAGTTTGTTTATTTATACACAGTTCATGTACATAGGACAGATGTTTGGTGTGCTGTAAGAGTCAGGAAAGGCGCGTTCGAATCTAACCGAGGATGATGATGATACGTTCCCGCCCTCCACACTCTCCACACAAGAGTAAAGCCCAGGCTGTTTGCACTTCACACCCCGCACCCAAAGCCACAGAGGACTGCGAAAGCGCTTTTCAGCAGCAGGATACGGAGAATCAAAGACTTTCCTCGTTAGACAAATTGACTTGTTTTTTTCGTGGTTAAGAGGTGGGGGAACGACGGATTAAATACCCGTGAGACGCTGTTTCCATGGCGTGTAGTGAGACGCCAATCTGCTTTCTGTCCCAGAAAGAGCGATACTTATAGTCAGGAATATTGTAGGGTTCATTTCCAACATGAAATGAACACGTCGTTAAGCCCTTGGTTTAAAGCTAGCACTGTGTGGTGTATATAATATGTATATAATATATCTGGTGTGTGATGACGTGATGATCATTTTCTGGTCATTTTGCTGGGTAAATCCATTATTTATTTATTTATTTATTTATTTATTTATTTATAAACCTGGTGTTAATTTTTTGTTTTGTTTTTATTGTTAATCAAACTCCTGTTCATGGCTTCTTCTGCTCGGTTCTTGATTAACTTGTTTTGCTGCTTTTACGGCGTGGTTTTGGAAAAAAAAAAAAAAAAAAACCTGGGTGGTATAACTCCAGGACAGCTTTAAACTTGAGTCGTTTCCAATTTTCAAAGAACACTGACGTCCTGGTTATTTAATCCCGCCGTGTACTTCTGAGTGCTCGGGTTTGGGTTCTGAACGCCCTTGAACGCCCCCCCCCCAATTCCACAGTTTAATGAAAAGCAGCGAGTATAAAAGCCACCAGCTCTGTTCTTCACTCAGGCATGAGGTCAAGCACACAACTCGAGCCCTGTTTACACTAGTGCGTTTTCAGTTTTAAAAACGCATAACTGTTGCTATGGTTACTCCTGTCGTCTACACTACTCCGGCGTTTTCGACCCTCGAAAACAGACTTTCCGTGTAAACGGACCAAAAACGGAGACGTTTGAAAACAAAGGCATGGCTTCGCTCACTGGGTCTTCTGGATCATAGCGTGACCATTACGCTACCTTGATTGTATACACGACAACACGGAGACTGAACCGCACGCTTTGCTGGCTTTGTCGTCATTCTTAGCAGCCATGGTGCAGTTAAAGCCTGTATTTTATAATACGACAGCTGCCTACATGCGCAAGAGGCGAGCTATGATTAGCGAAATCGGCAACAAATCTCATTTCCAGCGACGTAAGATCTACATGGAACACCGGTTTGTTGGACTAGCAACCAACTTCCTGTTTACACTCGTACGCACATGCCCAGTGTGCATGAATGGTCACGTGACACGCGTTTTCAGCCGTGTCCTGTGGTCGGAGATCATTTCTGAAACAAACGCCGTTTTAAAACGAAAACGCGCACTAGTGTAAACAGGGCCTATGTTCAGCTGGCTGAAAAACATCTTCAAACAAACCTGGTGTCCCACTGACGATGACCTGCCTAAATAGAGCCATTTAGTTAAATAGGGTTCAATGAAGGCTTTTAATTTAATTGCTTTTCCTGTTTAAATCCACCACACAGCTGTGTACAAAACAGGCTGCAGGTGTGCTGTACCGTCTGTACAAAGATGATCCAAATAAAAACACCTTCCAGAAGCTACAGAGCTTTACTTATCTGAAGAACCCATGAGGAACTCTAACGTGGAAATGGCAGATTTACTCCCCCTGATTTAGATTGATCAATCAGATGAAGTACAGACTAGTGTAACTCTGGTACTGAGGAGCAGCATGGGACTGTGTTCTGTGCATGTGAGGGTGTGTGTCGCCTTTTTTTTTTTTTTTTTTTTTTTTTTACCTTTGGGTCCCATTGGTCCAGTATCTCCTTTCTCCCCAATTTGGCCATCGACTCCATTGGTGCCAGAAAGTCCTCGTGGCCCCTGGATGCCCATTTCTCCTGGCACACCTGACCACACACACACACATTCAGCAGTTAGTTTCCACAGTTCTGCTGTAACAAGAGAATGGGGCTCCAAATTAAATAAATGGAAATATCTGTCCTTATCGGCTTTTGGGAAGATTGCAAGTGTGTGTGTCGGTGTGTGTCTTATGCTGTGATGCAAGCCAGACCAAACACCATTCCAGAACAGTCTGTATAGCATCCACATATCATGTGAGAGAGACATTTGGGCCTGAGCAATGATCTATAAGCTAATAACTTTGGAGTATCTGCACTGCTTTCTCAATTAAATGCAGAAACAGAGGCTGAATGCACAGGAGGGAGTCTCAGCTCTGAGAGGAAAATATGTAAAGACTAGAGAAGCTCCATCATCTATCATCATCACTAGCACTGTCCCCCAAGCACATTTCTCTGTCTGTCTGTCTGTCTGTCTGTGTGTTATACCTCTAAAGCCCGGCAGGCCAGGGATTCCAGCAGGTCCTAAAGGCCCCACGTCTCCCTTCTCACCTTTTGGTCCTGGAGGGCCTGAAAAATTGAGGAGGAAAAAACAAAAAATTCAAAAACACCAACGCAAGCCTACTGTAACTTATAATTTACTGTTTTTTTTTAAATGGAAAAAAACAAACAAACAACCACCTCAGATCATTAATGTGGATAATGAATGAATGAATAAACTATATTGAGAACCATTGAGATTGCTGGGTGGATGGATGGAAGGATATATACAATGGATGGATGAATGTAAGGGAACTATTGATGGATGGAAGGAGGGAATGGGTGGATATACGCTAGGGATGGATGGATTGAAGGATGAACAGATAGATGGTTGGATGGAAAGATATACAATATAGATGGATGAATGTATGGACTCTGTTGCTGGATATACAATATGGATGAATGGCTCTATGGATAGATGGAGGGATGAACAGAGATGGTTGGATGGAAGGATATACAGAATGGACGGATGAATGAATGGAACTGTTTCTGGATGGAAGGAAGGAATGGGGGAATTGGTGTATATACAGAATGGACGGATGGACGGATGGATATACAGGGTGGAGGGATAGATAGAGATAGAGGAGGGTGTGCTATAACAAATCACAACTTGTTTCCCAACATTATGTGCAACTATAAATGGATAAAATGTAACGTGTTGTTCTTTAATAAAAAAAAGAAAATGTAGTTGTTGGCAGACTAGTGTGGAATAAGAGGAATAAACCATGGGATATGCTGTTTTTGGAAGGGTCACCTTTGTGGCTTCACATCAGGCCTATACCAGCATGTCCCGAAGTGTTTTATTCCTTTCCTATAAATCTCAGTGTAACTGAAAACTCCCAGAGCCCGTCAGACTTTGTCTTGACTAACAACACGAGGCCACACAGATATGATTTGAGATTATGGATGATGCGGCGCAGAGCTCTCCGGCACACTTCTAGCGCTCCTGTGGTCCTGTTATCGTGGCCGGCCAATGTTTTTGTTACGCTTGGCTTTCAGTGCTCCGCCGTGCTCTTTCTGCAGAGCCGCTCTGGCACAGACCAACACGTCTACTCGATCGCTCGAGCACACGAGAGAGGGGAACGTTTTCAGATCCCTCGCCGTGTTTCTCCTCCAGCTCTTCTGCTCGGACGTGAGGCTCACACCTGGGCCTCGGATCTCTGATGAGTATTTCTTACAGGCCTGGTTTATACGATCGAGCGTGATGAAGGACCTTTCAGCAGTTTTTGGATCCTCTTCATTATCTAGGAGGGTCATGGTCTCAAGGTCTCAAACTCTTGACTTATTGACATGACCTTCTTTTGTATTATTACCTTATTGCATATTTAAATTCTTAAATACTAAATTGTGAAATGGAGATACAGTTTCCCTTTTCTCCATCCAGAAACCATGGGGGACACAAACTTTTGCACGCAACTGTATTATAAGATGCACCATTTTACAGTTTCGTTACTAGATAAATGGAGTTGTAAACAGGCATCGCTGTGCAGTCTCGCATCACTTTCCTCTTACCTTCGATGACTGTAATGTTCTTCAGGGCCATGGAGTGTTCCCAGTCTTTGAGCCTCAGATCCTCGGTGATGACGTTGAGAATCTCGAGCTCGTTCCTCATCTGCTCCTCCAGATGGATCTGCGTGATCCTGGTACTCCTGGCGTCCTGGGTCACGTTGCCCAGTTGCACCTGAAGCAGCTCCATCTGCAGCCGCTGGGTGCTGACGTGGCTGCTGAGCGAGTGGTTGATGGAGCCCACGGTCCAGTCCACCTCGTCCAGTTTCTGGCGAAGGACGTCCACTCGACCCACCGTGTCATGCAGCGCGGCATCCTGACCGTGGATGGAGGCGGCGGCTCGGGCCAGAGCTGCTCTTAGTGCGCTGTTGTTTCTCTGGCTGCTTCCCACCTGCTCCTCCATCTGGGCCATAGAGCCCGTGGCGTGTTCGCTAAATACCTGCAGGTCCTGGATGTCCCGCTCCAGACCCTGCACCAGGCGTCCTTTCAAGAACACAAGATTGAGTGTTATGCATCCCAGAAAAGCACGGAATGGCCTACTGCTAACTTCACATTTGGTCATTTTTTGCTAGCTAGCTTTGCAACATCCGACATCATTATTTAAGGATTAGTAGCTAATTATCCGCTAATTATCCACTTCACCGTGCAGCCCTGATATTTAAGATGAGAAACTTGTTCTGCACTCGAGTTGTACCTAGCTGCCTCAGCTCTTCGCTGTGGTTGTGGAAGAGGCGCTCCAGCTTCCAGATGTTCTCCAGCAGGTCGCTCTGGGAAGGCAGCTGGCCGAGAGACTCCCGCAGAGCTTCGGAGCGATCTCCCAGACGCGTCACGTTCTCCAGCAGAGCCTCCTGCTTCTCCGATGATGCCTGGGACCTGGAAACTGAGACGGACCGAATACACATCAGTTTCAAAGCAAACTAATTCGATCCAAGAGGTACAGTATGTAGTAACTGATCTTTGGCTCTGAATCGCTGTTTGAGCTGGCGTGGGCATTGTTTAGTAAAGTAAGCCAAGATTGTGCCGAGATCAACCGATCTGAGAGACACGATGCTTTTAGTAAAAAAAAAACCCCAAAAAAACACCTCATTACAGAAAACGATACAAGATCTGAGATCCAGGCACGGACGTCCAGGACGCTATTTAACACGCCGAGCGGGTCGGCCAGGGAAAACAACAGCAACTGATGACAAACGTTGTGAGAACCTCGACGAAAAACCCAGAAACACCAGAGTCAGTGACCTCACCAGCGTCCTCCACAGGCTGTCGCAACAGACCTTCCTGTAAAAGTTTGTAAAGAACGTGTGCTCGGTGAAATAAACATTTTAATCCCCGACGTGACCCGGAAATCTAGGTTTGTTTTCTCATCTAAAAGTATGCACATGTACACGTTTAACATGCGCAATAAAGACAAAGCCTCATTTGCATAAATAAATACATTCAAATACAAGACGTACTAGTAAGAATATTGGCATATATTAGAATATTACTCAATTTACTAGTAGTGTGTGAACACTGATGATGTAGAGTGTGTCTTTAAAAAAAACAAAACATTTTAGCGTTTAGCTTTCACCTTTAATGTGTGTGCAACATGGACTGGGTTGAGTATAAGTAGAGTGTACTGGGCTAGAGTGCGTGTGCGTGCGCACACGCACACACACACACACACACACACACACACCTTGTCCTCACTCATCAAGATCTAGTGTAGAACATTACTAAAGAGGGTTTTTTTTTTTTTTTTTAATGATCGATCAACCTTTAAAGTGAAGACATTAAACCAGGTTCCAGGTCCTAATGTTCTCCAGCAGGAGTTCTCAGAGCACAAACTCTACACCAGCACGTCTCAGAGGGGCGAGAGCTGTTAGGGCTGTTAGTTTGGGGTTGCTTGGTAACAGATGGCTGTTGGAATGAGACAGGATTTGTAAGTTAATACCCTCGGAGTTGAGGTGATGTAATACTGGCTCGGTCTTCTGAGACATTCGGTATTCACTCTCACAGTGTACACACACACACACACACACACACACACACACACCATACACACTCAAGACATGTACACTCTACACACATACCATACACACAAGACTTGTACACACTACGCATACACACTCTGTACACATGGTACACACCACACACACACACACACACACACACAGTGTACACATGGTACACACTACACACACACACTCTGTACACATGGTACACACGACACACACACACTCTGTACACATGGTACACACTACACACACACACTCTGTACACATGGTACACAATACACACACTGTACACATGGTACACAATACACACACTGTACACATGGTACACACTACACACACACACACACACACACACTCTGTACACATGGTACACACGACACACACACACTCTGTACACATGGTACACAATACACACACACACTCTGTACACATGGTACACAATACACACACTGTACACATGGTACACAATACACACACTGTACACATGGTACACAATACACACACTGTACACATGGTACACACTACACACACACACACACACACACACTCTGTACACATGGTACACACGACACACACACACTCTGTACACATGGTACACACTACACACACACACTCTGTACACAATACACACACTGTACACATGGTACACAATACACACACTGTACACATGGTACACACTACACACACACACACACACACACACTCTGTACACATGGTACACACGACACACACACACTGTACACATGGTACACACTACACACACACACTCTGTACACATGGTACACAATACACACACTGTACACATGGTACACAATACACACACTGTACACATGGTACACACTACACACACACACTCTGTACACATGGTACACACTACACACACACACACACACTCTGTACACATGGTACACACGACACACACACACTGTACACATGGTACACAATACACACACTGTACACATGGTACACACTACACACACACACTGTACACATGGTACACACTACACACACACACTCTGTACACATGGTACACACTACACACACACACACACACACACTCTGTACACATGGTACACAATACACACACTGTACACATGGTACACACTACACACACACACACACACACACACACACACTCTGTACACATGGTACACACTACACACACACTCTGTACACATGGTACACACTACACACACACACACACACACACACTCTGTACACATGGTACACAATACACACACTGTACACATGGTACACACTACACACACACACACACACACACACACACACTCTGTACACATGGTACACACTACACACACACTCTGTACACATGGTACACACTACACACACACTCTGTACACATGGTACACACTACACACACACACTCTGTACACATGGTACACACTACACACACACACACACACTGTACATGCTCAACACACATACACACTACACATATACAATACACACTCTGTACATACACACTGTAAAGTACACACGCTACACATATACACACTCTGTATGTGCAGTGCTTTTGCTGTGCACGTGTGCATTAAAGATGGACAGATGATCTGCAGGAACCGTTCCAGGAATCCAGGTCGGAATCCCAATTTCTTTCTAGCGGTGACGGACCGTCGTGTCAGCTGATTCCACAGAGCGACACGTCCGTCAGATCTGATCTCCACCTGGACTGATGTACACCACTTCTACACGTCGCCATCACGTCATCATCATCATCATCATCATCAGGTGAAATAAACCTGAACGAGGTCACTGACCTTTCACCATCCTCACCAGCCGCCAGTGCAGATCTAGCTCAAAATCATCGACTGTCTTCGACACGCCACGCAGAAGAATCGCAATCGCATCTCACGAGGTCTGAGAGCTGAGAATGTTCATTCCAAGGACACGATGCAAAGAACTGTGGGAAAGAACTCCAAGCGTTCATGACGAGAACACCGTGAGCATCTCCGCTTATGAGACTTAGCGTTATTAATCAGAATCGGGGGGTTATGCAGTTTGACTTGGGCCGGAGCATGAAATCTGGCAAACACCGACGCCAAAACCACAAAAGCCCTGCAACAGATGGACGCGATCTCACTGGAGTAAATTAAAACCGGGAAGAATGTTCTGTTCTCTCGTCTCTCAGTGTCCAATCACGCCGAGCCTCAGGAGACGCGCTGGAAAACTAGCCTTGATGACAAATACTGTATTTTCTCTCACTCTCACACAATACGGCTGCATATTCCTAAACGCATAGCTGATCTCTTCCAATTGACATGATTTTATTATCGGGTTTTCTTTTTCCTTGGGAGGAGTGCACTCTCGGGAAAGCCAATTTTTTTTCTTCTCCCAAACTCATTTGAATTTATTTTCTAGAAAACTAACACTAGTTGACCCACTCCACTGGACACCATTAACCTCAAACGTTTTGCAATCCGTCGACTGAACTGTATCCAGCTCCAAACCTCTCACAGCTGTTAATAAAATAAATAAATATATTATAGATCTCTCGAGATAAGTGTACGCCCTCGTGTATTTACGGAATAAAAGTCACTCCGTGTCATGCGGTTATTGGGAAGTAATCAGTGTCAGCGTGGTGTGATGCAGTAGAGTTACCGTTCCCAGCCTGAAGATGAGAATTCTCCTATAACTGCACGCCCTGAAAGGTTTTATTCCTTTAATCCAACGAATAAAATGTTTTATTTACTCAAGAACACGGGATTTATCCACGTACAGGTACTTCTCAACGTCCACACGTCAGAAAGCGTCAAACTTGCAGCTTCACCTCTGACTGTGACGAAGCACCGACGCTGGAGACGTTAGAATAAACGTCTCTCCGTACAGAATCCGTCAGCGTAAATCGACACTTACACAAAATTTGAGTCCGTTTATGAGGCGTGTCCGCCGTACGAGCCGTTACTACAGAGACGTTCATACAAACCCGTGACGTCTATCGGAGCCGCCGTCATAGATAATTAAATCGACAGCTTCTGACCAATCGCAGATACTAAATCGGGTATCAGAGTTTGGGTTGTACAAATAAAAAGATCGTTTTATAAAAAAAACACGTATATGTTTTGTAGCATTCATCATGCTTAAACTGTACAGAAAAAAGAAAAGACAAACTTAAAGAAACATGAACAATTTGATGTTTATTTAAAACAACAACAACTTTTACATTTATGTATTTTAAAGTAGTTCGACCCGTTATGGACCTTATTTCCCCCCCCGTCAGTGCTACCATACGAGACGCGCCGTTTTAAAACAGCATCGTGTCTTTCTGGACGTCTTTCCCGAATTTATACAACACACGCAAAACAATCAACGTACAACCGCAGCTTCCTCTCTGAACTGAACGGGGTAAAACGGCGCTCTGTTCAAGAGCGGATCTCGGTAGGATGTGTTTTTATTATTTTATTTTTATTACTGTCCCTAGATTCATTCATATGTTCCTCCAAACTGTCAAACCAGCACAACCACAGCACAGGCTGTCTTTACAGCAGAGCCCCAGAGAGAGAGAGAGAAAGCACGAAAGAGTGAGCACGAGAGAGCGAGAGCGCACGAGAGAGAGAGCGAGAGAGCATGAGAGAGAGAATAATAATGCAGTGCACATGCTCCATGTGTGTGGGGAAAACACGAGCCTGCTGTGAGTCATTTGTTCTCAAACAGCTCTCCTTCCACAGAGGGACCGAGCCAGTTCTCTCTAGATGTTCTCTGTAACATGAACCCCTCTCTCACTCTCACCCTCACATCACCTACGTATGTATTATTCTATGTGTCGTGCATTTACACTGAGAAATAAGAACAAACGTAGTGCGATAAACAACACTGTAAACCTCCACCACCTAAGTTTGCACATGTTAGCACTTTGGGAACTTCACAGGCAACCTGATGGGAAATTAAGTGTACTTGCAGATACAATCAAGTCAAATAAATGCAGGGCTTTTTTTTTTTTGATTGAACGAAAACATTACACGACGCAACGCTAGCTAGCGATTCCTCTCAGGCACGGGCGGCAGTGAAAACGTCCCGGCACCAAATGGTCCATCGGATCTTGAATGATTACGAATATTAGAATTAACATCCCGCTCATCGACCCTCCCGGACGCGGCCTCCGCGACGCCGTCCGATCAGGTACGGAGGAAACGAAATGGGAGGGGCTTGTGGAAAGTTCTGTAGAGAAATCACTTGGGGGTGGTGCTGTATAGGAAAAATAACCAACACACAGCGGTGTGGCGTGATACAGCCGGATCTTCATTACGTTTCCCCAATAACAGCGAGCGTTTTACTCCTCTTATACCGCACCCAACACATTCTTAGTCATTTGTGAACGCCACGTCATACTTTTTAAATCCACATATAGTTACATTTACACGTTGTGGAACGTCCGCAAAACAAGTTCTCGCTCACGTCACAGCAGCAATAAACAATAAACATTTCCTCAAAAGCCTCTCGTTTTTCCTCCTTCAAAGCCGATAAGACAAAAAAACAAAAACAAACAAACAAACAAACAAACAAACCAGCAGCGTGTCATGTTCGTGAGAAACCACAAACCTGTCCAGAAGATGTTGGAAAACTACAGCTTTACGTCTGACTGTAACAAAAGTACTGACACTGGAGACTCCTTCCGTAAATATTTTATTCCTCACACACACACACACACACACACACACACCATGTTTAATATAATACCTACATTTGTATACAGTATACTTTCAAGCACCAGATTTGAGACACCACTTTACTCTGTTAACTCTCTTTTTTTTTCCCCCCTTTTCTTTTTCTCCCCTCATCCACGCTCTCATTCTTCAGATTCTTGAGCTCCGCTCTTACAGAGCCACTGCGCTTCCTGTACTCGGACGTTCCCGACTCGCTTAATTAAAAGGCGCGATAATCATTTCCCGCGTCGTACTTCCTCTCTCTCCTTCTTCCGAGCGCTCTCCACTCCAGCCTCGCTTTCTTTTCCTCAGCACGTCCTGCGTCCTCCCCACCGTGGCTTCACGCGTCATGTAGAAAAATCAACCCTCCATACCCACTTAACACGTTATACAAAGTCTTTTTTGATCTCCTAAACACCGACCGTGGAAGCTTGCAGAAGTCTTACTTGTGAAGGATTGCGATATTAAAAACAAAAACGAGGACAGGTGGGCCGTCTTCTTGTCTTCTAAAAGGACTATTTCGACATGTTGCTGCAAAGCACACTAAAGCAAGGAACGGCTCCACATACAACACACACACACACACACACGCTCTGCAGTTAGAAAGATTAACGTGCGAGCTCATTAGCAGTGACGGAAACTGGAGACGTGTCTTTATCCCGAACTGTCCTAGCTCGACCTCATGCGGTTGGCATTTCTGCATGGTACGAGTGCCAGAGGCAACAGGATGCAACAAGAAAGCGACTTCATTTATTATTATTTATTTTTTCCCCACAAAAATCATAGCTACAGTCCTTATCAGGGGTGAAGGAACAGGCAGTCAGTGAAAGCATGGGCAAATCCATAATTCTATCCAATAATAATAATAATAATAATAATAATAATAATAGCAGGGCAGATGTTTAAAACATCAAAACACTAGGACTCGACTAGGAAACACGGTCAACAAGTAAATGGACATGGGAACGGAGATTACAAAGCAACCTGAACCGTGTCTCAATTAACATACCACGTCCTAATACTGACCGCTATTTACTATGTACTTATCTACAGTACGGTCCTGGGAAATAAAAAAAAAAAAAAAAAAAATCCTTCCCGCATGTGATGTAAACAACAGCATCGGAGTTCAGTGCAAACCAATTTATTATTTCAATTATATATATATAACAAAAGAGGTGTTTTATGTATGATGAAATGTAATCATAAACGGATAAAAAAAGCAAGTGTAAGCGCTGGCAAATACTCTGCTTCAGGATGTGGCGTTATGAGAAAATATAACGTTTGCTTGTTTAGTTTTGCGCCGGAGCTATGAGCCACGACGGAGAAATTTGACTCGCCACAGACAGCATGCACTTACTAACTGAAATCTAATTTGTAGCTAATTTATGCAAGACCGAGTTCCGGTCCACTAATCTGATTGGTCGAGCAGCATTGTGGAGTACGTCCACGTGCTAGCTCAAAATGGTTACTACAGTAAAACCATCGTCGCACTCAATCGCGAGTGTAATCCGAGTATCGACACGGCCGTGCTTGGCTACGGCGCCTGACCTGCGTCTCGGGCTCGCGTCCGTACCCTGTAACTGAATACTGAACACTGTCGTTCGTGCGATATCGCTCGAAATCGCCCGCATCATGTCCCGAGTTCTGCTACAACTCTGTAGTCAAGCCTTGCAGGCTGTAGAGGATGCGTGTGAAATGGCAGTAATTTCCTAAACTGCTTCAACAAGTCTGAAGGACTGGATGTGGTTTGACTCGGACGCTTACACAAAAGATCTGGGATCAGATACAGTACAGTACAGTACTTGTTAGACACATTACAGTGTAGATAATTTCCCACATGTCTAACATGATCTTGACTGACCGGCTAAATATGAGACGACACGGGAAAACTGGTCTCCATGTTGTTTTTGTTGTTTATCTGCTACAAGCCCTTCACGGACATGCTTAAAATGTGTGCTCGTTTATTTAATGGAGGTAAAGAAAGAAAGAAAGAAACCCAAAAACACACCACCACCTCCATTTTCAGGGGGAAATCAGGACATATATCTATATAGCTATCTATCTATATTTGTATATCTATATACTTCTATATCTCTATCTATCCATCTATATCGCTCTCTCTCTCTCTGTAATTGATATATAGATAGATAGATAAACACGTTATCTTTTTAGAGACTGTTATAGCCCCTCGTAAAAGGGGCAGAAAGAAAGATGTAAAGAAAAGAGAAAATATTTAGGACAATATTTTACTACTCCAGAAATTTGCTTGTCCCCCCCCCCCCGCCCCCCCTTTGTGTACATTTTCATCTCCCCCGTCTACACAATACCCTGTGTGCATGCTCGTTTTGCTCTCAGATTTGTTTCATTTTCTATAATGTCCATGTTTCTATAAGTACCATACTTCTGACGTAGTTTCCATACACAGTAACGGGAAATGTCACCAACAATGGACACAACACGTGAATCCTGTTGAAGATTCTAAACTAGTGTTGGAAATAAATAAATAAATTAGCCCGTTAAAAAAAAAGAGAGAAAGTTTTTATTTATTCTAGAGACGCTGGTCTCACAGTGAACACCGGAGAACTTTAGAAGTCTGTGAGGTACAGCCAGGGATTCGTGATTTGTTTAAAAATCTTGCTTAAAGTGGTGGAAAATCACAAGCAACGTCAGGGGTCCAAGCACTGAAGGATTTCAGCCAACTCGAAAGCAAAAAGTAATGAAAAGTGATGTGAATGCTTGGATTACGTTCATGACATAAATCAGTACTGACACGGTCTATGATTGTTTTTTTTGTTTTTTTTTTTAAAAAAATGTAAAAGTGGTCCATGGCTGCTCTAGAGTTGCATCACCGCCTTGTTTTTGCAAATGATTTCCCGTTTGTTTTTGTTTTTTTTTTATGAATGGAAAACCAAGCGGATGAATACAACAATGTGAACAGCTGAGTTCTATGCAGATGTGGTCCAGTGTTGACACGCAAGCAGCTGTACCATCTTCACAGCCGAAACGCATCATGCGGCCACTGGAGTATAATCATCCAGTCGCAGAAATCCAATTCGTCTCAGCTGTCAGCCCGTGGTCATCTTCTACTTGAACCTCTTCGGTCTCGGGAACGTTTTCGAGTCCGGTTCCTGTGAGGCAGCGTGAGCTTTACCCAAAGACTGATCCAGAATAATATTTAACAGGCTGTTATATGACCCCCCCCCCTCGTTAAACTGCGTTGGCAGCGACTTGTACTGAACGACAGACCAAAACACTTGATGTTTATCAGCGTCTCAAAGAGAGGACGCTTTAAAATCTCACATATGCAGCGATGTTTATGCTCCAGAAACGGTTATGAAAAACACATGCTAGCTTTAACACGGTAAACAACGGAAATTGGCCAAATTCCAACGAGAGACAAACTACAAGTCGGTCAGTCACTTTCTAGTGTGAACATAAGTGATTATTAACGAGCCTAGCGCTTGACTGACAGCTAGTATCAGGTCTCAAAAAGTCATTATGGCGAGATTAGAGACCTCACACTGGACATCTGCGTGTTCCGTATGTCCAGATTACACACTTCCAGACGCATCTGATCCCACTTAGCCAGCGTTCTTATATAGAACTCATCGTTATAACAGAAATAAAACAAAACCCCCTCATTAATTCCCCTCGTGCCTAATCAGCAGGTCATCTGGGTTTCATTAGGAACAGCAGACCTGCATAGAAGCAGATTTACCGACCTGAGGAAGCCATTATACGTGTCATTCTCCATTCGTCATCTTCATTCTATCTCTCCTGCCTTCTGTTTTCGTTTCTCCGACTTGCAGCCAGCTCCTCTTGTGATCGTCAGCCAAAGTCACTGCTGCTCAAACTTGGGCTGGTTTACGTCTCTGACCTTTACCCTGATGTTTACACGAAATGGTGCCATGCTCGCTTGGCCTCTAGAGGGCAGCCGTGGGCGACATCATGACCCGCAGGTCAGCTCATATCCACCTGGTTTCCAACTTCCTGGTTTTCTAGGGCATGTAGAAGTCCTATTGTTGGGGAGACGAGTCGGAATTCCAAATCGTCTGTGCGTGATGCCGGTGGGAATCGGATGCCGTGACCCGCTCACGTTCTAATCACACGTGGATCGCGTGCATCTAGATAGCACTGTGAGACTGCTGGATGGTAATTAAGAAGAAAGTCTCGATGAAACCAATCAGGATCAACAGTTGCGATTCAAGCCACCTCAGGATAACCAAACTGTCTCAGAAGTACTGCACCATCGTGAGGGTTAAACCCTGCTCCAGAAACCTCACTATACAACCTATTCCTCAATGCCAAAACCGTCTAAGGTCAAGTGTTCAGAAGAGCAGAAGCTAACCCTCTTGACGTTCCACGTCAAGTCTCCTTCAAGTATCTGTCTTTCCATATGAATAGCGAAATTCTATACAGAATTCAGGTTCATTCTTCATCCGAGTCCAAAAGCTTTTCTTCCCAGAGCAGGTTTTGTAGACACTAAAGCCTTGTCGACGCTTGTAGAAGTGCACACTACGCAACTAAAAATGTACCCTTCATGTCTGTTACATGGACCATTGAAAAGCAGAAAGATCTTAACTAGTCCTGAGAGATATAGTGCTACATTTACATCAATTACATCACAGGAAAATGTTCTAGTCTGTAATGGAAATCAGTTACCGCTGCCTGCTCCAGCTAGCTTTTATAACGCTACTTTTATCCGCCATCGCAGTCACATTACCCTCCAAAACTACTGGAATAGCAAGGTCAATTCATTTGAAAACAGCTTTTATTTCCTGGTATTTATATCTAGATGTGTTAAATGACATAGAACATAGCACTTTATTAAAAATAAATAAATAAATAAATAAAATCTGACCACACAATTTGTAGGCGTGCAGAAATATTGGAACATGCGACTGACGAGAGTTTCTTGTTGCCCATGTGTGTCGTGTTAGATCAATTGTTTAAACAATAAATAGTTCTGAACATCTACTCTTGGTTTTAGCCTTCAGTTTTACCTGTGAAGACTGCATTTGTTGTTAAAAAGGATAAACCAAATGAAGATCAGAGAGCTGTCTATGGGAGAAAATCAAGCCATTTTGAAGCTGAGAAAAGAGGGGAAAAAAATCAATCAATCAATCAATCAATCAATCAATCAGAGGCATTGCACAAGCATTGGGTATAGCCAATACAACAATGTGGAATGTCCTGAAAAAGAAAGAAACCACTGAAGTACTGAGCAACAGACACCGAACGGGTCGGCCAAGGAAAACAACAACAGGTGATGACAGAAACATCACAGAGAGCTGCGAAGAAAAACTCAAAAACAAGTCAGTGACATCACCAACATCCTCCACAGGGCAGGGGTGAAGGTATCACAATCCACCGTTCGAAGAAGACTTCGAGAGCAGACTACAGAGGGCACACCACAATATGAAACCAATACATCACTTTGTGTTCAGCTTCCTACTTTAATGAATTTGCACAGGAAATTTTAGCATAAGCTTTTTCTTCCCCCATGATTCTCAACTAGATTTGTCAAATCATTGCTCATGAACGATTTGTTGAACCTGACCAAACACTGTAATTGCTTTCGACATCGTTGACACAGCAGGTGTCGAGTGTAACAACTGCTATCTGGAAATCCTCACAGCTGCAGTCAGATTGTCTGGGTTATGGTCCTATTAGACAACAGCTATAAACAGAAAAACCACCAATCAGCACTCACCACACACACACACACACACACACACAACTTTCGCTGACCGTTAAACAGGCCTCGGCTAAGAGGAACTTCCCATGTTATTCAGTCAGGGCATATGTTTTATGCATGAACTCAACTGTCTGTGTTACAGCTTTACCTCTGACTGGTACAAAGCGCTGACACTGGAGACTCCTTCCATAAACGTTAGATAAACTTCTCCTCAGAGGAAACATCACTGTGTTAACGATTATGCATTAAAAAAAAAAAAATAATAAATTATATATAATTAATATATATAAATTTATATATATATATAAATAATCTGTTTACGTGGCGCATCCACTATACAAGTCCCGTGTGAGCCGTTACTATAGAAACAATAATTTATTAGGACAAGTGCATTAATATAAATTTGGAGCTGCACTACTATCAGAGCCGCTGTTCTAGAAAATAAATAAAAGAATCAAATCAACACCATTCTGACCAATCAGAATCGAGAATGCAATGGCGCTGTGGTATGTTCGTTATTACGCAATACGTTATACCCGACTGGTCTTCCTGATGACTCACCTTTGACTTGTTATTCCAATTCAACACCACAAGCATTCGACACTGAGCTTTACTCCAGTGCCGCTCAACCCAGAGCAGAACTCCCACCAACCGGACAGCTGCAATAATAAACCCAACTCAAGTCTGATGTCATTTGGACTCGTGCTTGTGGCTCCATCATTGTGTGTTAGATCGTGTCAAAATATTGACCACAAGGTACGGCATGTTTTGGCCACAACTGGTATAATTTGAGCTTGAACAAAGAAATAAAAAAGAAAAAAAAAAAGACAGTTTGAGAGACTGCTATACTGAATGGTCCTGGCTTTAGTTTCTTACTTTCTCAGGAGGGTGCTTGGGTGATTTTTTTTGTTCCTGGCAGCAGTACATAGATGATGCAGGGTTGTGCCTAGCAACTCCAAATTGCACTGACCTAAACAAAGGGTCTACCATCTGGCCAAATGTCACGCTGCCATGTGATACAGTTTAGGCGAAATGAGACAAAGTCTGGAAAACAGTGACACCAAGACAGAGGCGCATGCAAAAGAACTTTCACTGTATGCACTCCGGTGAACAGTTTGATTTCGCCACAAAATGTCGCACTTAAATTTATATTTTGGGAATTACCAGAGTAATGTTCTCCCCGTGCTGATTGTCATATCATATTATCCATATTCCAAATTGTACATAGGGTGTGTGCGTGCGAGTTTGCGCCCTGTGATGGGTTGGCACTCTGTCCAGGGTGTCCCCAGTCTTGTGCCAGAGTTCCCTGGCTCTCCTAGGCTCTCCCACAGCTCTGTATAGGATAAGTGGTATGGAAAATGGAGGGATGGATTGCTTTTATGCATTTTATACATTACATATTGCTTTTATGTTACATCTTCTCTAATTTTTTTCATGTTTAAAGGCAAGTGCTTATGTTAAAGACGGTGGTCTAGAAGCTGAGGTTGTACGGTTGTACTGTTCATCTTCATACTACTACAGTGTAGCGTAATGATTTATTACCCCACTCCTCTGCGTCACACAGAAGAGGACGGGGTTGCTTTCCGAGTCTGGTTCCTCTCAACTTCTTCCTCACCACTGTCACCTCTGGCTTGCTCATTAGGGATCTAAATTTACATCTGGATTTCTGTAAAGCTTCTTTGTGACAATGTCTTTTGTTCAAATAATTCTGAACTTTCATGGCCCTCTATTTGGAACAAAAAGACCCCGAACCATGACTAACCTTTACCCACCATTTAAACAAAACAAAACGACCAAAAAAATAAAAAGCCAAGCATTTTGGGATCGACTCGCTTAATTATAAACTCAGACAAAGTGAGGCTAACATTTAAGGTGGACAGGATGTGGGAATCTGGTCAGCGTCGAAACGGAGAATGTCTGGTTTCAAGACTGACCACACGCTGGTCTATTATTGGCTAACGAGACAGCATACTCACTGAAAAGGCCCCAACCTGGACACCTGCTCGAGTGTTTGGGAATTCAGAAATACCTCGACTCGGAGCAATAACTATTCAAAGCTCTTGTCCTCTGCTGCGATATATGCAGATGCACTGTTCACTCCATTTCCCACAACAGATATTACGCTAAATCATGTCACTTTAATTTCCCCAAGCTGTCTGTAGCAGTTCAATAACTCCACATGACTCGAGATCATGTCGAGAACAGTCCAAGAGGCCTGGGAAACCACTTTCGCGCACAACTGGAGGTACGGCGATTGTGTTGACGTCTGCATGTTGTTGTCTAGACAACAAAAATCCGTTTCTGTGTCAGCGATATTTCCTTAATGGTCAGCTTGAAGGAAGCATTTCTCCCGTACTCTCGCCAGGCGCTAGAGTGCGGACCGATTTGCTAAAAAAAATAAATAAAAACTTTTAGAATGAACGCTCGAACGTACCAACTGCTCAAATACTTCTTCATGCTGTGTTTTGATAGTAACGGAGTAATATTATTTCATAGCTGGAATTCCCTATTGTGGCTAAGACAGAAACACACCACTTCCCATGAGGCTTTGGCTAGTCTGTTATGCTAAATTTAAAACAGAGAACGCATTCACAGACTCGATAAATTGGCCCACTTTTTTCCAATTACAATCGGCTGTCTCTGGCGGTCCCCTCCTGCTGAGAGCGAGACGTAATCCTTGCTTTGGTAGTGGAAGATGTCAGACTCGGGAATCTGACTTCTCTATTGAGTCTAGCTATTCGGCTGGAAAGAAACGCAGTTGAAGGAGATTTGACGTGCGGTGTCGAGAAGAATAGGTTCCGCTCTTGTGAGTCTCGGGTCTTTAAGAACGAGGTGCAACATGTTGAGAATCACTTCAAATCAAATTCTGGCATACCAGGACTCAAGATGGCGCCAGTCCTTAACGGCGACTCGGGTGGTTAAATTCATATCCGTTCGTTACTTCAGGGAGAAAAGCCTCAAAAGGTCAAGATCAATTAGTAGTCGGGATGTTAATCACCATGCTCTTTAACTCGGTCTAAACGTGATGACTTTTGACTGCGCTTTTTCATGGTGCAACCGGTCCCACTGAGTTCCCAAAAACAGCCTTGGGCTAATGAGGTCTGGACAATGGAGGCTTGATGGGGTGCAAACACTTTTTAGGGACGCGGCATACAACAACAGGGAGCACTGAGCAAATGTTTAAGGCTGAGGGTTCCTGCAGGGTTTCCGAGCAACCGCTGTTTGGAGAAGCACTCGAGACTGGCTTGGGGCCCCCAATTCAGATTCTCAACCCCTCGGAATATGTGCACAACAAAGTGAGACGTCGCTCTGGCAGATGTAAGGATTGACTTTCCTGTCCGTGAGCTTTGTGCGGAAGGACCGCGGGACGTAATTAGCCGTTCTCCAAAGTGCAAGAATGGTTTCTAATCCCGGGTCATGTACAAGAAGTTCACATGGAGTTGCATTTTCATACACGTTTCTCAAACCACAAATAGCTATCTCGCCAGAAGAATAACAGAACATGTGGGGACTTAGAGGGTCTCAAGACCTGGTATGCATGAATAATTGGCCCAGAGTGAGTTTATGCAAAAGGGTCGCCCTGAGAGCTGGCGCTTTTTGCTGGCTGATTTATCAGATTGTGGCGGTGTTGGCTTTTGGAAAACGAGAACGCCGCTATACTTCATCGGACTTTCTGACGCACGATCAAAGCCTTGGAAGTTCAAACTGTGTGTGTTCTGGGGTAACTCATCGTTTGCGGAGGGCCCGTGATCCTACATGATCTTCGAGATCTCAATTTGAAGAGCTGCATGAATTCGCACTGCTTGCCAAACTCGTTGTGTAACCCCCCCCATTCATTTCAATGAATGATCTAAACAAATAAATAGATGTTGCACTCAATGCTTTAAGACTTTCAACAATTAGCTTGATTCGGTCAGTGAAAGAGTTTCTTCCTGATGTGCAGAAATTATGAAACTTAGCCCGAGTGACAAAAGATCTATAGGTCATGCAGCAAATTCGCTGCCTCATGACGGCAAAGTTTTGCGTTTGATTCACTAGTCACAAAAGTTTCATTGCAATCTGAGGAAAAAGGACAAGCCCTTTAAATTAAAGCAGACCACATGTGTGTTTTTGGCGCTGGTTAAGAGAAAAGCTGAGTAATATGTGCAGGGCATCAACGCTAACGGATCATAAACATCAGGCGTGCAGTTAAAGTGTTGACAATAGTTACTTTATGCTAAGGATTAAATACATAGTGACTGGTTTTCTTTTTAGAATTTTTTCCACTAACAACATTTATCTCCTTAGTCAGCACTTGGGATACACTCTCCAGCTATAGTTCTGTCTCGTAGTTCATCTGGGTCCAGTTAAACTGAACTTCTGGGGATTTTGTCAGTATTGATCTTTGTGAACATTTACAACATGGATATACAAATCAGAAACACTGGATTCTTTAGAGGCCCATTTCAAGGTTTCTGTTTTTAGTTAAAAAGAAAAAGAAGAAAAAAAAAAAAAACAACAACAGGCAAAGAGTAAAATCATAGAGCTGAATTATAGGCCATTATGAATCAAAATAGCATCATCTATAAAAAATTTTAAACTGTGCCCTGAATATGGCTAAGAATGTTGTACTTTTCTTCGAGGTGCCACAAGGTACAGTACTAGGTCCAATGTAGATTTAAAAAAGTTAATTTAATAGGACATAAATAGACATTGACATAAATAGAAAAATGTTTACATCAGAGACTCGTTACTGAATATACACAGAAATATATATAATTAATAGATTAAGCCTATCATTAGCAAGGATAGCTGGCATAAAATGCTAATCTGCCTATAAGTGTGTAAAATTTTTCCATACAATCATTTTTATTATACAGACCTCATGATATAATCACTTTACTCAGCACAAATAATTTCACCGTCAAGCGGTATCTATTGACAGATATCAGATTTGAGCCTGATGTCGAACATCACACCTGTGGATATTCTAAATAGTAAAAAAAAAAAAAAAAACGCAGCTTATGCATCTCGTGTGCTGAAAAGGAGAATAACAGTCAAGGAAAGAGATGTTGTTGCCGTCAGAACGGAAGGACGGAGGAGACGATCTGATTTGCGAGGTCACCTGGAAGCACTTTAAAGAGGTGAAGATCTGAGACTAACAGCGCACCACTTGGAAACCAATCTTCCTTCTCTTTCATCCTAACTCGCGTCCACTGGATTGAGCCGCTGCCCCAATAAACCAAATAAAAAGGGTACGTTTCAGATCCTGGTCCAAGTGTAATTTTGGACCCGTGTTCATGCTGAGACGGCGTAGTGGAACCCGAGCGCTCTCTGTTCCGAGTGAGTACTCACGCCAGAGCGGGAAATGACATGTCGTGTTTTTCTTTCATCATCATCATCATCATCATCATCATCCCAGTCATACAGGGCTGTAATGAGCCGTTTACTCAGATGGATTTGGTTCGGTAAAGTTGTGTGAAGAACTTCAGGTCCTTAACTGATGATAATCCCAATCCAATTCTCTCTCACTTTCTCCAGCCTTATTTCTCCAACAATGCCAAGATCGCACTCTCTTACCCTTTCTCTTCTCCCGTGCATCAACAAACAAATGTAAAAAGTGAAAAGCACAGGAAGTGTTACCCAAGAGCACGGAGATCGGTTAAAATTTGACATTAGAGATACGCTTACGCTGAAATGACCCATTACGATAAAGTACAAAATCTAAATGCTTTATTCAGCAAAACACCAAGAAAAGTCCAAGTTTGAAGAAGTAGCTTACTTCTTTTCAAATGACAATGAAAAGCCCCGTGCAATATTTACGTTAATGTCTTTCTACTTTCAGACAAGTCTGTTACAAGGTCATCAATGTCCTGCATTTTTATGAACTAGTCTGAACAGATTTTCCTGTCGGACACGGTGCGTCCAGCATCAAAAAAAAAAAAGGCGGCGTCGGCTCTCTCGAGTGCACGGAGAACGATCTCTCCGACAAAGCGGTCGAGAAACCCGTGACTTCTTTCCAAAAAGCCGTGAAATTCCTTCTTACGTTCTTGCAACAGAGCAGGCGGCATCACCTCGAAGCGTGATCTTAATATATTTAATTGTACAGATATTTCCTCATAGTCTTGGCTACGCCACTGAGCTGAGGTATTAAAAATCCCAGAGATGCTGCTGTACCTGATTGATACACTCACACCATCACCACATACACAAACATCTCATAATGCAAATAATATCTGCTTAGTCATGGTCCTCCGATGGTTGGTTTCCACCAAGTTTCTCAACTTAGTGGTTTATATAGTTAAAAGTGCTGTTTAGATCGATTCAGTGATCGTTTGGCATCGGCACCGAGGCGGGGCAACTTTCTGAATAACTCCATATGGAACAGAGCTTGGTTATATAATAACCATGACATGGAACACTGAAGAAAAAAAAAACCCCCTGAACAATACCACCGCTCTGATGTGTGTGCACTCTGAAACCCAACTGTAAAGTAGTTAATAGGACCCAGATCTCATGCAACTACCCATGTCCTGATTATGATTCATACCAGCCACTTGGACGCTCTCGCGAGGGCCATTTTCTCAAAACTGCCTTAATGCGCTTAATTAAAGCAACATAAACTGTCGGAAACGTTGGACTCTCGCGTACGGCTCGGATTTCTCGCATTCACGACCTTAACGACCGAGGCCGAGCTGTGAGGACTGAAGCTCTCTTTCTTACCCTGGTTTGGTGGTATGAAGGAAAGGAGATGCTTTCTAGGAGTCGGGTTGTAATCCTGGAAAGCAGGAGCGTAAACACCACGTGGCGATTTCTCTGCTTTAACAAAGCTAGAGGTAATTAGCGGACAGCGTGTTAGAGCAGTGAAAACGCCGAGGACATCGTGGCCTCTTGCCTTTTCTCCTCGGCTTAAAGCCCATGTAAAAACTCCTGCCAAATAAGTCCGTTACTTATCCTCGTAAGTAGCGGACGAGCGCAGTTGCCATCGCTTTCTGTGCATGCGGAGCGGTTTATAAACGCCGAGCCGTGGAGTGTCCCAGAGCTCGTAAAAAAAAAAAAAAAAACCCATCTGATCTGCTTTCAAGCCTGAACTTGACTTAATCCAGGACTCGCCAAGCACGAATCTCAATTTTTAACGCAGATACCAGCCATGATGTCGCCGACATGTGCTCTACGGTAATTACTGCACGTTTACGCTTATCGTCATCATGCGTTCTGGGTAAAACTTCAGTTCTGTTTACTTCTGAGATGAAGGAGAAAAGTGTCAGGTTTGTCAAGTTATTCAGCCGTGTTTTGTTTTAATATATTTCGATAAAGCTTCCTAGGATGTCAGATTCCTGCTGTCGGGCTCCGTTTTGTTAAATACGTCTGACACGTCGCCGTAATCACGATAGGTTCCACTGAAAGGTGTTCTCCAGGTGCGTCGTTGCAATGCAAAGCTAAGTAGAGAACGTAGAGGTGTCGACATTCATGGTGTAGCTGTAGCGTGATTTTTAAGCGACGGTACAGCAGCAGTCAGAGCTAACGCTAATAAAATTCACTCGGCGGAAAAGAGACAGTCAGTGAAAGGGAACGGACACGTAAGCGCTTTCAGGGTGCGGTTACTTGCACGTCATGTCGACTTTATCTAGGTGACTTGTAAGTTCTCAAACCATGCCATAACGAACCAATAGGAAACGACTGGGCGGGGCTGTGGATAGAACGTGCTGTTTATCATCCGTCTTGTTAACGTGCCGGATTGCTGTGGTAAAAGTCCGGTTTTTCCTCTTGAGAAATTTCTAGTTAGCAATGTTAGCACATCTAAACACGAGTCCAAAGTAAAAGAGAAAGATGACCAGTCTCACAAGGGGAGGGTTTTTTGTGCATTTTTGCATCCCATTTGAAATGAAGCCCAGAAACTCCACTTTATCCGTAGCTGAAAAGTGTGAGCTGTTTGCGATGTATACGGCAGTGATTGTTCCCAGGCTGGTTTGTGTTTCAGTATATGTGTGTGGACAGATGCAGCACAGCTGGCGGAGGAATGACTCATTCTTGCAGGCTCGACCCAAATCTGCTCTGCAATGCAAATAAATACCTTTATGCTAATGCTAATATTCTCTCTCAAAAGCACATAACGGAGAATTGCATCCATGAATGCAGGTCTTTAGAGGAATTAACAGCGCCCCACATACACACACACACACACACACACACACACACACACACACACACACACACACACCCCTTAACATTTCTCAGATATTGACCTGACGGTACTGGAGGTTTATATTAATGCGCTCGTTCTTGTTAATCTTAATAATCCTGTTCAGATTCCTCACACATGGGTTTCTTTTCTTCCTAGATACGAGTTCTTTTTAATAAAGTGTTTCAAACTTTAACTCTCTACTAGTATTCGAAAGCCTGGCACGCATCCAACCCTACAAGGTCAGTAAACATTATAAAATGGCCGCCGAGCGCAAATAAAAAGCCGTATGCGCACGCTCTCTCTTTCCTACGCTCTATACGAGCGCGTTTTATAGAAACACACAGCATGGATTCAGCACGTTATAGCCCAATAGCCTATCCCCCCCCCCACGCTATTACACATCATTTGGTCACGGATTGTAAGCGATGTGTGCGTTTCACACGCTGTCGTTTCGGCTGATTATACTCTTAATATATAGCTCTTTGCGTTATAATCGCTGAAACATGACTCCCATCTTAACGTCAAGATTTCTTTTACTCTCATGGATTTTACTCGACTTTGACAGAACAGCCAGGATGCTGAAAAACGCAGCTTTAGAAATAACCACGCGTGACCACAAAGTGATGATCGCCGTTTGGTGACTCGTGAAATTACTGTGGCTGTTTTATGAAGACGGCCTCCTGCTTTATAGCACAAAACATTTTTTGTTCTCTTGTTCACGTCTTTGTTTTGATTCAGGACTCCATTTAAGAGTCTCCGCGTGCGTCCAAACCTTTTTGAATAAGAGGGAAATTGATGCTTTATTTAGTTTTGTTAGTCAGTCGAAATCTCCAGAACCACATGACGTTCCTGTAGCGCCACAGCGCTGTCATTTGGCTCAGTGCAACAACTTGCATCCACAACAAAAAAACGCCGCGACCCAAGGCACATTCGTGTTCGATTCACTTCCTGCAGCTGAATCGATTCCGAGTCAAACGACTCTCTCTCACTGCAAACGAAACGCACTAGAGGGCACTTGGAAGTGCTCCGAGAGCATCTCGCTCGAGAGGTGGTCTCTCTCCGCTTCCAGGTGAACTCCAGTGACCTACACGACGTACGGATTAAACGGCACG